>NW_015113566.1:0-20320 GCF_001443285.1 Poecilia latipinna
CATTTATTCCTCATTTAGCCCTGATGCCCTTCATCATGCACTTTTTCCTTCCCTCCTTTCTCATATAGCTTTTCTTTCATCCTCGTGTCTTTTATTGCTGCCTCCTTTTGTTGCAGTTCTTCCTGGTGGATATCCTTTCTTACTTCTTCACCTTATTCTTTCTCATCTTTCTTGTGTTCTTCCTTCCCTCCTTTATGACAGCCCCTCTTATCTTACCTGTGTCTTTCCTCATTTAGTTCTTTTGCCCTTCCTCCTGTTTATTTCCCCTGTGTCCTATCATCCTTTTCATATGTTCTCCTCTTGCTCCTTGTGTCCTTCTCCCTTGCTGTTTTAATGTCCCTACATCCTTGTCATCATTGTTTTCTACCTGCCCTTCTTCCTCATGTCTTCCTCTCAGTCCCTCTTGGGGTTTTCCTTCATTCCACTATCGGCTGTAGAAGTCATTGCCACAAGCTTATGGTTAACGTTTGTCATTTTCTTTTTATTTTGAGCTGTAAACAGAGGGCTGCAAAAACTGTAAATTTTAGTCTGAAAAAGTCAAGAATTTGTACTTGGTGTAGACATTTGAAGTAAAAATGTGGTTTGGCCATTGTAAATGCTGTTAAAACATAAATAAATGTTACTCGAAAAAAGAGAAAAGGCTAAATACACAAGGAAAGTGGATTACTGTGAAATACAGCAGACATGTTTCCTTCCCTTTTTTTTTCTCAGTATGAAAAAATGTGATCAGAAAAAAGTTCTTTAAACATTTAACAAAGGAGCTAGAGGTTGGTATACCAAGGAACAGATACCATCAAAATAACAGGAAACGACGTATTGTCTATTTTTTGTCAAATTGAGGGCATGTGGGTAAAATGACTGTGGTATCTAATAACTTGATGACTTGCTTTTCACTCCCCAAACACCTTCTTTTTGTTAATTGTAACACTTTGTCGCCTCGGCTTTTATTAAAGCAGCTTTCGGTGGTGTCATGCGGCGCCCTGGGATCTTCCAATGCCAGACCTCTAATAAACATAATAGCATCAAAGCCCATCAAACCAGTTATTGTTACGTTTCTGCACATGGTACACAGCGCCACGTCCTATTTTGAACACTGACCCGATTCTTTCTGCCTTTCTCGTGTATTTGACAACCTGACAACTTCAGCAGCTTTTTGCACAGCTTCCAAAATAATCCAGGTGGGTTCAGGAGAGGGTCACTGTGCATAAACCAGAGCCAGAAACTGAAGCTTGTCCTAGCGTTAAACTTAACCAGCCACACCATTCTCTAAACTTATAGAACGTCCATTTAAAACGATGCAATTGAGTGTAAATTGCTCATAAAAACAGAAAAGTCGTTGCACTCGACCTGTTGGTTTTATACTATTTCTGGTTAAACGGACAGTTTAAATGTTTTAAAACTATTGAATGTTTTTTGTTTTGTTTTTTTTCTTCATTTACACAACATGTACCGCAACCTTTGTCTTAATTGTTAAGACTGATTGGTATAATTTTTGGCCATAGAGGGAAATCCAAATTAGTCACTAAATGATCAATGGAATTAGGTTTTGTTAGACCAGCTTCGGCTCTGGGTGGTTTTTGAATAGCCCTGGAACTTACTAGGGTATTTTTACTTATAAACAATACAATTAGTTCCCATTTTCTCTGTATTTATATTCTTTAAAAAGCTGTATACGCACACGCTGCACCGTAGAAGCGCAACTACGTGAGCAGGCGGCTGGTGATTATTCTCACAGTGTCTCAGTAGTTCTGTATTAATGCGGTTATTAAAAAGCTTTTTTTTCTTTTTTTTTTCCCCACAGTCAGAGACGTGCAAATGACTGGAGATGGAAAAAAAAACAAAAACAAAGTTTCTCCGCAGAATCAAGTTGGACGTATTTTATCCAGATCAAATTAATAAGGTGCTCTTAAACATGGCTGTCATCGTTTCTAAAAATGGTGGCAATTTTTTTTCTTGCTAGAGATGATGGCGGGGTGAAAAAAACAGGAGCAAATTAGCAAACCATAACAAGTGAAGTGTTTGGTTTTAGCTGCTGCTTCACTCTTTTCTGTCCAGTCCTTGGACTATATTTCTGGTTCAGTTCATATCTATGGTTGTAACTTTGTTAGTTGGAAAGCAGGATGTGCTTTACACACATCTTTTTGTCTATTCAGTCTACCCAGTGACCACTGTAGAAATATGCATATTTCACATTTTACCTTGTATTTTGAAATTAACTTTAAAAATGTGGAACTTTCTAATGAGCGTCAGACTAAAAGCACATCGACTTTCTGTTGCTGAAAAAAATCAATTGGCCGTAAGCTGTCAACAAAATACGTTCAATATCATTAAGATTTTTATTTTTTTTCTTTGCGGGCCATTATTCAGAGCATTTGAATTATTTATTCTTTTTTTTTTTTTTAATATTGCTCATTAAAACTTTGGTGAAATCTGTCAATGTTGCACTACTGGTGTTATTTTATTTATTTTGTATTTATTTCTAAAATAACACCAATAAGAACACAAAGCCTGATATGAATATACCAGCAGCGATGAACTGTTCTTTTATTACTCGAGGTCTTTTGAGCACAGAAAACGTCCCGCATTCACTTTAAGCATCTTGAAGCGAGTGGATAGGGGGGGAGCACTGTGGATAATTACCTGAGGTTATTATTCTGCCATATTCAGTTGGTTCCAGCCGTCCATCGCTCCTAAAACCAACAATACCGCCGTGGTCTGCCCGAACCCGAAGCGCTCTGCTGCTGACCCTGGGTGTTAATATGTGAGAAGAATATTATTTAAAGAGGTACTTAACCTACAGCACGCTGCCCGTGCGCGCAGCTGGCGTCATTATCCTTGAGCCGTTCCAGCTCCGCCATTAGCAACACCGGATTCCAGTGACGGCGGCTTCGTCTCGGCACGACTCGTGCCATAAAATGACCTCACGCAGATACAGTGACATGCCTCTCTATAGAGAAAGGAAGCTTTGAGAAGGTCCTTGGTAATCAGACGCCACTGACTGTGGATTTTAGTGGGTTAGCTTACACCCGTGGGGCTGCTGGTGAACTGGGATTCTGGAAATAGAAGGGAATACCTGTGTGGGTTGCCGTGTCCCTGTTTGTGGCCGTTGTACTTTGAGTTATTGAGAAAGAGGAGCGTTAATCAGTTTTGGCCATCTTCCTGTCCTCTTTTCCTAATGTGTTTCTTTTTAAATGCCACTTTTTAAAAAAACTTTAATCTCTCCTCATTTTTTTCCTCTCTTTTTTTTGTTTTTCTTACTCTCCTGTTTTCCCCTTTACTTCCCCTGCTAGCGTGTGATAGGCAGCGTTAGCCGGTGGGTGTTGGGCGGCCTGATTACTCTGAACTATCCACAGCTGCAGCAGCCTAATGAGGAAAACACTCCCATCAGCGAATAATTGCTGTTTAGGAAGCCGGTTGGCTTCCAGTCGCTCAGATCGGCTGCAGAGCGGATCACAACCCGCCCGGCAAGTCGTCAGTGATGTAGCGTGCAGCAATCTGTTGCGTCCCACTTGTTCTGTACGTAAAATAGACAGTTTATTGTTCCTTCTCTCAGCAACCTCTTATTCGGTATTCTAACCCTCAGCCTGCATAATGTCGCAGCTAATTTTTGAGCTGATGAATTGAAAGAGAGAGAGAGAGAGCATCGAAAAATGAGAAGGAGGAAGAAACAAAGGATATTAAAAGATAGGAAGCCGAGAGAGCAGAGGGACGGCTTAAGAATTAGTAAACATAGAGCAAAAGCAGCACGGAAGAAGTGAATAAGAGAAAGCAAAAGCAACAATGAAAAGATTAAAGGATAGACCTGGCACTATTCTTTATTTTTTATTTTTTCCCTATTGTTAGCAAATCACCGGAAAGGACTAGACCTGGAAATTACTCGGTGTCTGTCAGTGGCATTCAGCCCATTTTGAAAGCAATCAGTAATTTTCCAAAACAGCTGCTAAAGAGCACTCTATCTTTTATTGAGCATCGCCCAAACAAAAGCCAAATATAGATTAAATAGCTCTATATATTCTTCTGGAATGAATAACTCTGTGGTGAATATCTGGGTTCCTGCACAGATTTGAAGTCTGGAATTTGATTGAGGTATTCTCCAGACTGGGATTAACACAGAAAAAAGGAAAGTACAACAGAGTGGGAAGAAATATGCGGATCTCCTCTTTTTTTCCCCACCATCTCGATCTCTGACACTCAATTTCCCATTTTTGGTTAAGAAAAGTGCAGACCCCATTAATCTCTCTATCCGTCTTTTCATCCATTCACTAAATATCTTGTTGTTCATCAGTCTGTCTGTCCATCCATCTATCCTTTTGTCTTTCTTTCTTTAAAATTTTTCCATCTTTCCTCAAATCTTTTTCACCTTCATTTTTATGTCATTCAATTTTAGATCCCTTCCTTCCTTCATTTTTTCCCCATTGTGTTCCCCCAACCCTTCTTGCTCTATTCCTTCATTCTTTCATTTTGTGATTATTTTCATGCCTTATTCATGTCATCCTTTGATCTTTTTTCCTTCTTTCTTTTCTGCTGTTATCTTTCTTTTTTTGTTTTTTATTTTACTCCAATCCATCCATCCTTTGGGGGTAAAATCTGACCATTGTATGAATATATGCTGTAAATTAATAGTGAACTTTTCTGTTTGTTTTTTTAAATCGTCAGAGATATCTGAGAATACAACAGTAGAAATTTGAACGTAAAAAGATCCAGGAAACCTGGTCAGACGGGATCTTCAACACAAATTATCCCCAGAATCGCTTTTCTGTTGAAGAAAGACAGCACTGACCAATTTGCATGTCTTTAAATAAAAGGGTCTTTTTGATTACAACAAAATAAAAAGTTTTAGCCTCTGTCTCCTTTTTCAGTAAAGCAGAACGATAAGTGGAAGAGATCATTTTAAAAGACAAACTTGGGGAAAATCATGAGCAGGCGACATAAAATTCAGAGTTCAATACGAGACTGGCAATGAAAACTAATAAAACAATATGAGCCGTGTGTTATTATGTGTCAGAGATCAGTCTTCCAAGGAACTCAAGGTGAAAGTTGAGCTATAAAAAAAAAAAAAAGAAGAAGAAAAAAAAAAACCCGTTGAAACACTCTCTCCTTTTTTCCTCCCAGAATCCCCCAGATTGCAGTAAGGCGAGGAAGCTGGTGTGTAACATCAACAAGGGCTGCGGTTACGGCTGCCAGCTCCACCACGTCGTCTACTGCTTCATGATCGCGTACGGCACCCAGCGCACGCTCATCCTGGAGTCGCACAACTGGCGCTACGCCCCCGGCGGCTGGGAGACCGTCTTTCTGCCCGTCAGCAACACGTGCACTGACCGGTCCGGGGCTTCCACTGGACACTGGTCAGGTGGGTACATCCACAGCGACACAGTCACACTACGAACTGCAGTTAGCGCTAGCAACAGAGCTAACGGCGAAGCGAGCTAAGCAGCTGCTAAGTGCTTTACTTTCACACCGTTCATAGATCTGTCATTTGAACACGTTTGAGAATGACATTATTTATGTATCATTGAACTTGATTTATTGGTTTCAGAAATTAGACCATATTTAAATTTAAGATGGAATGGATTAGCAAGTTTACTTTCTCAAGCACAACAAAATAATATTCATAGGTTGATTGTTGTGTTACCATAGCTACAGTCTAATGCTACGAGTTTGAGCTTCAAATTCATCTCAGCAAAAAATACCCAATTATCCCCTTTTGCATTATTATCTTATCAAGCAGATTAGGTAATAATCTGCCTGATTATTAGCAGATAATAATCTGCCTGATTATTAGCAGATAATAATCTGCTTGATTATTAGCAGATTATATATGTTGGCCCATATAACCTTGGGCCACCTCTGCTCTACCATTGGCCCTGCCAGCAGTAATTATGATAAGTTACCTAATTATCTTTTTTGGAATAACCTCATCTAAAAACTGAAAGTTCCTGACTTATTGTCCTCATGTAAAAGTAAAGTTTGACGAATGTTGCTGCAACGCAGGATGAGGTTGCTTTGTAATGGCTTTATTACAGGAAAAACCCCAAAATAAATGATTTGGGATATATTTCCTGCAAACACAACCGCTGCCCTTCCGACTTGTTTATGCTTCCAGTTTTCAACTGAGTCGATTAATCCTTTCCTTACATTCATATCCGTTTCAGCACAGGTTTAGCAGAAATAAATTCCACCAATCTTAGCAGGCTTATGAAGTTTTAATTCTTCGTGTTTTTCTCAGTTGCAGTCCCCTGGAAACTGAGCATGAATTCACTGATGGCTCTTATATTTTCACATTTAAAGCTGCTGCTGGGCAACGTAAACATATTTCTGCCAAAAATCCATTTTGACATCAATATTTAATGTCATCCTGAGTACTGAGACGGTGTGTGTTTTTTTTTTTTACTTGCAACTACTTTTTCACATATTTCTTTTCTAATAAATTATGAACATGCAGTCGGCAATATTTACCTTTAAATTTGTCATGTTTCCACTAAGAGTCTTTTTTAGCATTGGTCCAAGTAAATGTCCATTAATGCAGGTTCTGAGCACATTATATCTTTAAACTGAGGTTTCCTTGTTACACTTCTCACAGCCTTGCGTCTGTTGGCAGGACTTTTGTTTGGTGAAGGTTAAAAATGCATCAAAGTTTTTAATTTCCTTGTTCTCCACCATTAAAACATCTTGTCTTTTATTCGAACAAGTCTTTACTGTAAACAACAAAAAATCCATTTAATAAACAGCACAAGAAGCATAAAGTTATATGCGTTAAATTAGGTTTTGCTATGTTGGGGGTTCTGCAATTTCATGGTTGATGTGCAGTGCTCTCCACCGTTATTAACAGCCCAGCTAAAGACGGGTTAAAAGTAAATTAGTATTTTACTGTAGTAGCATTGTCCCACTCCTCTCTTCAAATTGGTGAAGACAACCACACATCCCATTCGAGGAAGGTGGATGTGTTTGATCTTAAAGAGTCATGAAATGGCCAAAAGAAAATAGCTACTGTAAGCAGTTTTTGTAGCGAGCAAAAACAAAACTGGACAAGGACTCATGTCTTGTCTTGTCACGGCTCACAGTAAGTAGAATGAAAAACTCTGAAGCTCAGAGTTGCAGCTCCAGAAAAGAGAGACATGTTGGGGTCATCAAGTTTCAGTCGTAAACATTCGACGTCTTCTAAACGCTAACTGGCTGTTTAAAAGTGAAAAACAAGCCTTTCTGTTAAGCATGAGCATGAATTACGTTCAACAGAATTAAATATTTTACTTACTTTACGTAAATCAGTGATCGTGTTGCATATTGTACATCTGTAGCCAGGATGCTCACTCAACTTGTTTTTGCAACGTTGCTTAAAAAGCTTCTGAATTTATTTTCACCTTTCAAATTAGCTGCTAATCCCAGAAGTTCGCATCCCCTCTGTCACTGACAAGCTTATAATTTTATTTTATTTTCTGCAAAGAAGGCGAGCTTTTATCTTTCCTATTTAATTGCTTTTTATTCATTTCGTTTTGGGTCTCATGAGAGAGTCTGACGCAAAAAAAAAGGAGTTTACGCGCCAACCGAGGGGCTACAGGGAGGCGAGATGACAGAGAAACATGCCTCTGTTGCACAAGCTGTATATGGACTTGTGTGCATGCTGAGCAGTGAGGTTGCGTCCCGCTGAGTAAAAAGCAGAGATATCATTACTGTTTCAGTCGTGATGGTTGTTTGGTTGTCTGTTGCGGTTAGTGACTCAGACAGATGCCGGTGGTTTACTTGAATCCTATTTATTGTCATTCGCTCCCATTTTGAGAAAGTAGCAAATTTGAACTTTGAAGGGAAGGCGCAGATTTGCATCAGCTTTGTGCAAATACCTCCCAGCCCGTATTGCACACTGGTGTCTTTGTCGCTTTTATATTTGCAGCACATCTGTGGCTTTTATGCAACCGATGACCGTCACTTTTTCATTTTGCAAAAAAAAAAAAAAACTTAAACCAAACATAGGTAGTTGTTTTTTTTGTTTTTTTTGTTTTTGTTTTGTTTTTTTATGAGACACAGATTATTCATAACCTGTCCTGATTGCTAAAGGGCTGCAGATCTGTCCAGCACTTACAGCACCTTCATGTGTTCAGTGTATATCGCTCAGATCTCTCTGTGCATGTTCCAGAGAAAAGCTGCAGCAGCAGTAAAAAGCTTTAAACTTTTACAGGTAGGAGTGGGCGTGCCAATAGAGTTCCCCAGGATAGAAATGGGTTTATAAGATTTTGTTTCTCTGTCTGTTCTGCTTCACTGCCCGTGTTGGCTGAGGAACAGTAAATGGTGTTTGTGTGAGTGGGATTTTCCCACTTTATAAGCCATGACCAAAAAAAAAAAAAGAAAGAAAGAAAAATGACGACAGTTTCAACTCTCGTTTTAATACTTCACAAAAGTATTCATGTCATTTCATTGAGATTTTGCGACAAATAGTCACAAGATGCCACATAATTATAGTTATAGTTATGTGGACGGAAAAGGCTACATGATTTCCAGATTGTTTTACAAATATAAGTGATCTAGCTGGTAAATAAAGCTCAGCTTTGTGGGATTTAATGTCAGTATAAACACAGCTGTCCTGAAAGGGAATCGGTGGTGTCTCACTTTGACTGCAGACGACTCAGAACATTATGAAAGGTTCAACTTGAAGCAGCAGGTTAACAACCCTGAATATATTGCCAGCTACAATGAAATCATTTAGACTAAAGTAAATCCATTCCTTCTGATTAAACTCTGACTATTTTCCTAATAAGTTCTGGTAGAATTTAGTTATGTGGCACTTGGTTTATTTAGCACCGTCATGGTAAAGGGACTTGAATACAAATGCCTGCCACACTTTTCAGGTTTATAATTGTGGAAAAAGGTTAAAAACTATACATCGTTTTTATTCGCCTCACAGTTCTGCTCTGTGCTGTGCTGGGTTATCGCATGGAATCCTGATAAAATACGAGTTTGTTTTTGTAACATAATATTTTACGAGATTCACATTTTGTGTATTTCAATATGCCGAAAAAAATCTAAAGCAGTAATTAACAGGGCCTGCTTATGATCTCATGCATTTAGTGTGGCCTTTTACCTCAATTATTTTCTCTCTCATAGCTTCTCTGCGCTCATCTTTGAATTCTTTCAGCTCTCTATTTTTTTTTTATCATATTGCTTCATTTGACTTGTGCTCTCCTGGGCTGCCTCTTCTTATCTCCTGCTCTCCTTTTGCCTTTTCTCTCATATTTTCTCGCCTTTCATATGTCCTTTTTCCACTTTTTAATGTATTTCTCTTCTTCCCATTTGTGTGTGTGTGTGTGTGTGTGTGTGGTGTGTGTATTAAAAGCTACATTTTAAGAACCCATATGTGCCATGTGGCTGTTCATGCCCAACAAGCGATTCACGCTGATTGATTAGTGTTTGCGTACATCGACACAGGCTCTTCACTTCCTTGAAGCTTTTTAATGTAAAAACTGCCATTATTGGTTTGTTTCTGTGACTCGTAAGTTATAGAATTTATTCTATGCTGCATTACGGAAACCAAAACACGACCCATTCTTTGTATTTATCTAAAATGTGCCTTCAGTGTTGTTTTTCGTGTTGTTTATGCTTACATAGGGAGTGAACTTTTCTGGAGCCTAATGCCTCAAAGCAGCAAAATTCCAATTTCCCCCACAAATCATAACATGGATAGCCTGCTCTCTTTTAAGTGCTTCTCTTGGGATCTGAGACGCTTACAGACCAAAAGAAGATGCATGCTATGTGTGTCTGTGACATGGTATTTCTGTCAAGAAAACATATTGCTTTAGGGGAGGAGGAGAAGATAAAGACAAAGATAGCGATGGAGCTATTATTGGACCCGCTGATGTTCTTCTTGCATTTGTGAAATGGAGGAGGGGGGAAAAAAACAAAACATTGCAAGAAATGCACATCCACACAAACATAACCCTCAACTCGGATTTGCTCCACCGCAGAGATTAAATGGCTAGTGGCCTAAAAAAAAAAAAGTGGAAAATAATATAATTCCAAATGAAAACCTAACCGTAGGAAAAGGAAATGTAGATTAGTGATGGGCTGGTCAAATAAACAAATGAGTTTCCTTCATTTTATCGTCTTTAGAAAGGGTTGGTGCAGATCCTCAGCCATCCAGGATAATGGAGCGCTACATGTTATAAATAGAACTCCATATGTTTCCTAAATCCCAAAAAACTTTTTCAGTTTTAAAAAATGAGTTGGGAGTGTCATACTTTAAAATTGTCAACTTGAACTGGCCTCTTTGGGTCACTAATGGGGCCGTCGAGGCCAGACGAGTCACTGGAGATGCCGTGCATTCATTTCAGTGTTTGGGTTGTCACTTGACCAGCCAATCATTATCTCACAATGGACAAAGCAAGTTGTTTTGGCTGCATGGGTCAGTGTGTGAATTTCTGTAAGACGGCTTGGGGATACGAGTCGAAGCTTTTGGAAAATGAAATCTGAAGGCCTTTTTGGGGATAGTTCTTGAGACGTATATAAACTGCAAAGTCTTGATAATTGGAAAGTAATTGTGGTTCATGGAAAGCCTGAGCAGCGTATTATAGCATGAACATTTTAAGAAATGATTTGTGCGATGTTTAAAGCCCAGAAGTAAAATCTTTCCGCCTCGACGTAAATTTATTTGATCTTAGTTTGATAGAGTAAAATTTCTGATTCCTACTTTGGCTAACTCCAATTTTATTCATATGCTGTAACACAGGCTAGATCGTTTGTGTAAAAGTAGTTTTAATTCAAGAATTAAATGCAATACATACTGACCTAAAAGTCCTTAAGGTTCCTTAAATCTAGCAGAAAATGAAAGAATCACCAGGTTGTCAGTGACAGGGATTTCCTTCGATGGAAAACTTTTACTAATTGGATTAATAAACTAAACCTTTCTTACTAATACCACTTTGGAATGCATGCGACTGACTTAAAGTCGAATCGAATCGACTATATTTCTGCATATTGACCGTGATGTGTCGATTTTGTTTTGTTAAATGCCTTGACAGAGTATATGTTGTAAAGCAGCGCTATATAAATTAAGTGAATTAAATCCCAATGTATGCATTGAAGAATAAACATTTGTCTTTAATCAAATTGCGTTAAAAACCATGCTGTCTGCTAGACTGATGGAAACACACACAAAACAAAAAAACAAGTTTTCAGTTTTGATACATTTAATGACACCAAGGAAGAAGTATTTGACCCGCAGAGCACATCGCCAGCCGCAGCCGATGAAAGGGAAGGCTGGTTGATTTTCTTTCACCGGCTCATTTATTCCCGCAACACTATTTGAAATATTGAGGCTTTTTTTTTTTTTTTTTTTAAGGGGGAAAGCACAGCTATCCCCATTCGACAGCTTTTGGAATGTTACTTTGTATTCATGCTGTGAAGAGGTTCTTCCTCCAGGCCTTTTCATTTTGATAACTACACTTTTATATTCTTTAATCTTTTTTAAAAGAAAAACAGGTTGAAGCTGCAGGGCAGTTTGCCCCCTTCCCCGGTTTCTTCCTCCATTTCACACCTATGCATTACCTTCCCGTCCCCTCCGACAGTAATGTCTCACCTGTAAACAAAGCATTTGCTTAAACCATGCGCGGTACTGGAGATAAATGGCCGTATATTATTGTGTATATTTTTTGTTTACAGACCGTGTGAACTTTGTGGTCCACTCTATTTTCAGCTATTGTGTTTATGTTGCTTGTTGACTCATAAGATTTAACACAAAAGGGGGAAAAAAATTTTTTTTTTTTTTTTTTTTTTTTTTTTTGAGGATAGATCTCACTTTTTGGAGTCATGTTACTGAATCCCTTCTGAAATTACTATAAGCTGTAAGGAAAACTTGCTTTGAATTGTCAACTGTCCCAGGGGGTAAGCAACGTCCCCCGTGACAAATTGATATGCTCAATTTTAATTCTTCCAATAAACAATTCCATTTCTTGTCTCTTTTTTTCGGGAGGGGATGAATTAAACTGTAAGATTGCAATTATTTGGTGAAGGTGCCAAATAACTGGTAAGTTATCATGGCTGCTTAAAAAAAAGACAAAAAAAAAAGTCCATTAACCTGGTAAACATATTTTAATTGACCATAATTAGCAAATACAAAACTTTCATTATTATAATGCCAGTAATGATTTTTCCTATAATTATTCAAAAAGGTATAAACATTTAACATTCCATTGCTTTAAGGAATTGCAATAAAAACGTTATTGTCTGATTGCTTTAATACAATGTTTTAATTATTTTTTGAGAGACTCCTTCCTATTTCCAGTTAGAAAAAAACAAAAACAAATCTTACCCAAATTAAACGTCTTTAGAGGAAATACAGATTTTCTTAGAGGTTTTCAGCAATGTAGAGTTTAGTTAAAATATTCAACAACAATTACAAAAACCAACTTTACTCTTGTGGGTGATAGATGGCATCGCTGATGAAGTGTCTTCCATTCCTTTTTCCTATTACCTTTAGTGGGAAGCCATGAAAAAAAAAAATCTAGAAAATCGAATAGCATAATGCTAAGATTTTGGTGAAATAACATTAAGCGTTAAAACCCCGATCTACTCCTGTTGCCTCATCTCTGCATATTGTTGCATCTATGAAGCCCAGATTAGAACAACTGAAGGTTCCTTCTCCAGCTAAGTTCAAATTCGCGAATAGAAACCCAGTTTATCTTCAAAACCATGACTGGCTGCCCACACAGATAATTTGTCCAAGAAAGCGCACTCCTTTGTGAAAATATCTCTGCATTGTGCGTGATGCTGGGAGCAGAAGGCGAAACATAATGTTCCCTGACATGCAAAGGCTGAAACAAGAGATCTCAAAGATCATAAATTCTGTCTCAAATGTATTATGAATGGAGAAGCTCGGCACTTTGTGTCTTGATGGTGTCACTCTCGGTTCTCCAGTTTCATCGTCTCTTATGAAAGATTTATTAGGGCCAGTGCACATCTTAGACTCCAAATACAATACAGGAACTTTTTCTTTGAGTTCAGATCCATACGCATCGGAAGAGGCTGTTACAGAAAACGTATGCAGAGGTTGTGCAGTGAAGACATACTTGAGAGAGGCTTTTGTGATCTAATTAAGCAGCAGTAAGAAGCAGACATACTTCATATCTCTACATCTGTGCCAAGAAAAGCAGGCTTCAAAATATGCCCGTTCCCCCTTCTATGAATCATGCCAATGTTGTTATATAAGCAAAGACGAGCCTGGGAATATTTTTTCTGTTCAATATTTAATGCTTGTTCTAATTTATATTCAGTTCATACTCCGGCGCGCGCGCACACACAAATCCGAGCCTTTTTTTTTTTTTTCCTCTAGTTGTTTTTTAGCATATTTTTTTAGCTACTCTGTTTCTGTGAAAGGCCGTTTTTAACGAGTCATTATGCCATTTATTTGGAAGCGTCTTATGGAGGCTGTGTTTGCAGCTGTGCTAGAGCCTGTTGTATATGGCAGTGACAAAAGTCACTTTAGTCTGACGGAGCGCAGGCCTCAAAACTTGTCTTTTTACATAATTCAAGGGTTTTATACACATACACGCACACACACACACTAGCAAACCTAGCTTGGGGTTTAAGACTGGAATGGAGTGAAGGTTGTGTCTGCCAGGCACATCCCTTCTGGCGAGATGTGATTAGCTGGAGCTCTTTGTGTGAGTTTGAGAGTGTGAATGCAATTTCTGTTTGTTGCCGTTTTTATGTGGACCGACGTAACTTATCACTGTCTGACCACTTTCATCGTAGTTCACAGGATTTTTTTCTTCTTTTTTTTGTTTTTTCATGTGCACATTTTTATAAATTAGTCTGTGTAGGTACACGCAGTTTTCAGGCTTGTACATGCTTGTAACCTTTTGTTCTGACACGTAGGTGCACAGCTTCTGCATTTATGTATTTGGGTGCACAGTTGGCCTCGATTGTCAGGGAGGTCTGGCAGTTCAGGCAGTTGTGCAGTCCAGAGGACTGACCTTCATAATCAGCTCTGGTCAACTCTTCTTCTTGGGGCTGCTTCCAAGCAGGACTCGACCCTTGGATCGCCCAGTTTTGGTCCACAAACCGTCACTTCCTTTTCCTATTTAAGTGGGCTGAAAGTTAATTGTAGTCTTTGAGGAAGGGCAGGTGAAAGTCATGAAGCTTGATTATGGCTACATTAATTATTTTTTTACCATTCCTCCTAATTATGACAAATTAAAAACAATTTTAACCGTAAAACCTCATGACAGCTACTTAAAAGATTACCAAAGATTTAGATGTTTTAAACTTAAAAGATATTTTTCTGTCCATGACAACAATTAGTTCTCCAGAATTACACATTTGTGGCCACAAAGTCCATGTCTGTTTCTTAAAGGTAATAAAATGTATGAATTTGTGGCTTTAACGTGGAGTAAGATAATACACCACTATATTCCATAGTATTGTGTATTCACCAATGCGACTCCATAAGTCGCCCTGTAATGTAACTCAGGGTTGTTCTAGTTAACCGTTTGCAGACAAAATTAGGATCAAATGTTGCCGCGAAACATTGTGAAATGTGATAACCAGTGTTTCAGCTGCTTTTTGTGTAACGCTTTTTTTTTTTTTTTTTTTTTTTTCCCTCTGGAGTTTCCCCAAAGGGAAACTTGCTCGTCTCTTTAAATTTGACGACAGCTGCCTGTTTAATTGTAAACATAAAATTTCATACCCAAATCATCTGAAAACGCAATGGTAGTAGATCATGTAATGCAGCTTTCATATACATTAACCAAAAATCCAGATTTCTGTTCATGTTCACAGTCCATCGTATAACTTTTGACCTCTGGAAGGATGTTAAAATTATAAGTCCGGCTGAGTTATAAGGTTTCACATACCTGATGATGAGCCTCTTCTTTGAACAGCAGTTCAATGGGATCTTTAAAAAGTGTGGCTGGACAATGGCTGATTGGTGGATACGATTGGCCATCGTTGGCATTGCTAACATCTTAGTGTCAGATGTCATAGGTCACCTTTATGGGTCCAAAAAGAAGGGAGTTTTTTTTTTTCCTCCTCATCAACTATTTTGTATGTTTTCCAATCTAGGTGAGGCTCATGATAAGGACGTTCAAGTTGTGGAGTTGCCCATTGTGGACAGTCTACACCCTCGGCCCCCCTACTTACCTCTGGCAATCCCGGAGGACCTGGCCCCGCGTCTGCAGCGTCTGCATGGCGACCCGTCTGTCTGGTGGGTGTCGCAGTTCGTCAAGTATCTTGTTCGCCCTCAGGCGTGGCTGGAAAAGGAGATCCAGCAGACCACCGCCAAGCTGGGCTTCAAACATCCCATCATCGGGTGAGGACACTTGGCTCTCTCTCTCTCTTTTTTTTTTTTTTTTTAATGTTTGCAGCCTCACTTTAATTCAGTAGTTACAAAAGAGTCAGTTACTATGGTGTTCTTCTACAGTAGAATTCCTTTACTATTAGAGAAAAGAAACTGAAATGTTACTCATTATAGGGTTTTGCTTTGTATTGCTGCACTGCCGGCGAATACTCGGCTTATGCTCATGCAAATCAACCAGTTTAAAGAAATTTCATCACTCTGTACTCATCACTCAGAGGTTTTTATTTATTTATCTTTTAAAAGCAGTTTATTTGATCATTTCTTGTTTTTGCCGTCGCCCTCAGTGACCTCACATCAAATCAGATCCTTCAGTTTAGCTAAGAACTTGCAGAATGAAATGCTAGGGGCTGTCTCAAATTAAATGAAATTGGACGAGACAAGGAAACTACACTTTTTATTAGATGCAGTGGCCTGGCATCTGTTCTTTTATCTTCAATGGCCGCTGTTAATTAAGGCGAACTGTTCACTTCATTTCCTTCGCCGTCAACCAATGTTTCAAGAAGCCGGAGCATCACAGTGAATTTATCAATTTGTGCTATTATTGAGCATTATTCATCTGATCAAAGTTGCCTCGCTTTGTTTCAGTGACCTCTGCAATCCGGAAAATATGAAACGCAAAAAGATCTATATCTGTGTATTTGTTGTTTATTTTGAAATGATCCCACACACGCAATTATGTTTTATCAAATACTTTTTTTTTTCTTGCTAAATATAGTTTCAAAAACATGCAGTATGTGCTCCTTTGTACTAAATTCAGCCCACAGATAGGTCTGTTTATAGCACGGGGGGCACAACAAAACAGTGTTTCCTAAAGTGTGCTGTTTATAGAATAAAGCTTTTTTTAGTAAAAAAAAAACAAAAACGTTTTGTTAAAATTAATACTGAGTTTAAAACGCTGGGCATTAGTTTGAAAGATCTTCATTTCTTAATGAAAGCATAAAACACAAAAAAAATAGTCCAAAAATATCAGACTCTGTGAAGATATCTATTTTATTTTAGTGCATTTTCAAATTAGGTTAGAAGATTATTTTTTTTCATTCATATAATATTTCATAGGAAATCCTACAATCTGAATGTTATATTTTCTTTTTAATTTAATCTTCTTTCTTTTTAAATCAAAAGGTTAGTAAAATCTGTGGATCAAATATGTTTGGTTGATAGTGGTATTATAATGTATAATATATAATAATCAGATTTTTTTTTAAAATCTCCCTTACCTATAAATTGGATTTGCACAGTTTACATGCATGTCATTTATGTTAACTAATTGTCTGTCACCCATCTAAGTCTGTACATCACTGACTGGGTTTATCTGCAGGAGTTCACCGCTGTTTTAAACGTACTTGGTCCACTTCAGCAAGTGAGCGCCCACTCACTTGCTGTTCACAGTCCATCAAAAGTCATATGATGGACTGTGAACCCTATCAAAATACTGCAGACCAATTTTGAGAGCAGCACTCTCTTAAACAGCTTGTACATTTTTTAGCTGTTTACTTGTTTACGTCTCAGCAAATCCCCATCAGGCGCCGCGGCAACCGACTCTCATGTTCTGTCGGCGAGCGTTTTCTTCCAGTCGTGAAATTCTTCCGTAGCACGCAGTTTAAATCTGAAATCAAAAAGACTTTGCAAATAATTCTTGGCAGTTTTTCTATCCCACATTGAAGCGTGTTGCAGATGGTACGGGGTTTACCTCAAGAAGGCAATAAGCACAATGACTGGTTAACTGTCAGACGCTGGGAAGTCTTTGAAATGACTTTCAGGTCCTTTCAGGTGGTTTTAAGTTTCTGCAGAATCCCATAAGACTAACTCCGTCTGTGTGTTTGAGGAAGGTGTTTAAAACAAATGCTTAGACTTAGTGTAGAATGTTTTCTTTAAAGGCTTGTCTTGCTTCGCTTTCATGTTGCTGCTTTCTGTCTTCATCTGTGCCCTCAGATGAAGACATAAAGGGGGTTTGGTCTCCCATCCTCTCCGACCAAACCCTGGCCCTCAGATCTCCTCATTTGTGATCGTTCCTCTGTCTTCAGTTGTTCACTCCGCTTCAGGGTTGTTCAAATATTTTCCACAGTCTCTCTTATGTTCCCCAGGCATCCAGCTGAACCTATATTCCTCCAACTCTCGCAGTTTTCCACATGTTTCTATCACCGCGCGCTCCGTGCTTTCCTTTGTACAACTCCCAACACGCGACACATAGCCCTCCCTTTTTTCAGTCCAGAGGGGTTATTAAAAGGTGTCATTTGGGTGTAGAATAAAGCTTTTATCTCTCGTTATTTGGCTTTCAGTAGTGCCACTTCGCACTGAAGTCACACTGCAAGAAGAAGGCTGTGTGCGTCTAAAAACAGTGTGGAGGAGGTAAAGGTTGAACTCAAAGTAAACCGCAGAAGTAGTGCGAAGATCAGGACAGGCTTGGGTTGATGGAGAGGGTGTCGGAAGACGTAGGACGACATTTTGCCCCCGAAGTCTCTCTGCTGACTCACATGAGTCCCAAACATCGGCATCGCTCTCTCCGGGCCGCTCCCTTTAGACCCGAACTGCAGCCATAAACCAGGAGCAGCCGTCAGCACAGATCCAACTCGCAACAATTTAGTGCAGTGTAATGTTAGCCAGAGTACGCCGAGAGAAAGTGCTGTTTCAGTCAAAAACACGCTGGCATCCTCCCCGTGCCCAGTGTGGTTACCAGCAGGTCAGATTTCTCTGTGTGCTCATCAGTTTGGTGTGTTCAGTAGGATTGGAGCTGATGTCAATAAAAATAACTCGCCTTCTGAGTTTTCTTGTTGGAATCCATTATTTAGATTCTAATTTTGCATGCTGGTGTAGAAAGAGAGCAAAAAGAAGCTTCTATGTCTGAATATTTAACTCGCATAACACATCATGTTGTCTGCCTCTAGACAGGAACACAGGCAGTCGGAAATAATACGGCCCCTATATTTGTTTGAGGTTCTGGTTCCAGTTAGTAACTGTTTCAATCTTGTTTGTTTCTTTTGAAGCCATGCATAATCCTCCACTTATGACCACCTAACTGCCTAATCATTATGTACTTAGTTTTCTTTTCATTCATTAATCTATCCACAAACCTTTTTTGAAAAATAACCTAATCATTTCAATTACTTTCTGTTGTAATAAAGTGGAGCCTCTGCATTCAATTCATTTAAATACCATCATCTACGCAATTAAATCTGATTAAAACAGGATGAAGTAAGACTTATTTGGTCAGCTGTACAAAACTTGTACTTTAGCTTGCAGGGACTGAGGAGGTCCATCAAACATGGGTCCAGAAGTTTCCATATACCGTATATTTGTTTAAGAGAACATGTGAGACAAACATTTCTCACTTCATTTGTTTGTTCCTAAACTGAAGCTCATACAGAACCAGCCAATGGGCTGGAGCCAAACACAACAGGAGGCAATTCTCCTTAATGAACAAATTACTTAAGTGCCATCATGACTGCAGCTTGCGCCTTGTACTCGATTACATCAGTAGAACAACTGTAACTTGTTAAAGAAATTCTTAAGCAATACATATGAAATATGTTGACTAATAATTTTGATTTTAATAGACAATGAGGGCAGACGTCATAGATTATGTGATTAGCTGATGCTAGCTGGCTGCTACGGCTCATAAAAGGTTCTTGACTTGTTCTGCCAACAGGTAGATGCAACAGAAGCTGATAGTGAGATACAGTACTTCTCTCAACTGTGTTGCATCTAAAGAAAAAACAAAAACCAAACAAGCATGATTTTGACTATATTTTCTCTGCATGACAGCCATATTAAATAGAAACTTAAGGTTGGTAAGATACCTCCAACCTCCCAAGTCAGAATTCAGAGCTGCAATCCAAACCTGTTTGTAAAACCAAGAAGAGCAATTTCAGCATTTCCTATTTCCACAAAACTGTTAATATTTTGACTTTGATGACGAAACAGAATTGTGATTTTTTTTGTTTGTTTTTTCTGAACATCTTGACTTTATTCTTGAAATTAACACACACACAAATAACAATTTCGCAAAAAAAAACAAAAAAAAAACAAAAATAAAAACCTGTGAGCTCAACTTCCCTGGGGGATGGAAACAGATTCAATAAACATATCAAACACATGAGTGGAACAAACATGACAAAATCAGGTGCATCACTGCAGGCTTGATGGCTCCCTGTGCCGGCATATTCTGAGTCATGTTTTCCCTCCGTTCAAGTCGCCATATGCCAGTTCAATTGAAAGCAGCGGGGGATTTGAATTGACACGAGCCGTCTCAAACCGAGAATATGCGTTGGGAGTGCTGCGGTTGCGCAATCGTTGCCGCTCCGCATTTCGACTCCTTGCAGCCTTGACAGCTTATTAAAACACTTTACTTTGGCTGCTCTTTTAATTCCTCATTATCTATAATTTTACGCAATGAGGAAGCGTCTTAATAACAGCTCTGGCGTGTTTTGATGTCAAAGCACATGTTGCATAAGCAATGAGTTTATGGCTGGTGTGTATGTCATTATGAGCTGCTTTTTTTCTAAAGACGGGAACTCTAATGGAGGCTGCGGTTCGGAAAGCCGAGTTTCCCTGAGTTTCCGTTGTCCCCTCGGCTGGCTTCTGATCGACAGCCAGAGCCCCGAGGTCAGTCTCCAACAAATAATTTATTCAGTCTATGTGCTATTGTCACAGTCTGCCAGAATCAGCACTTGCTGTGCCTTGTGTGGGCGTGTTTGATGCCATTAATGTATGCTTTTACGCCCACCACGAGCGTCGCCCTGCCTTGCCAATACCGTATGAATAGACGGGAATGAATTGAATCACTGTAGTGGCGGAGTGGGAGAGTGCTGTTAGGTTCGAAAAGAGAAACCGGTGGGGTGGAGGAGCCGAAAGCCGCGCGGTGCGTCACTAAGGCCTCTGTTGCTCTGACAGACGGAGAACAGGGCTGTAAAAAAAAAAAAAAAAAAAAAAAAGGGTTTCCCAGAAAAAAAAAAAAAAACAAAAAAAAAAAAGGGGGGAGAGGGG
>NW_015113566.1:23464-114245 GCF_001443285.1 Poecilia latipinna
GTGGAGCAACGCGTGGTGTGGTGATCATAGGCCACTGTTACTCTGGTTGACGGAAAAAAGGGGTGGAAAAAAAAAAAAAAAAAAAAAAGAGGTTTCACAGGAACAAAGAAATGCAGACATGAAAGAAGGAGGTGAGCAGGAGGGAGGGCTCCTCACAAAGCCTGATGTCAGGACCTCTGTCCGATCACAGACGGAGAGACCAAATGAAACGCTCCAACATCCGTGTCACCCACTCAACCTTCTGTCCTCACCTCCATTCTCTGGCTTGTGTTTGCCACGTAAATAAACCAGAGCATCCTTGAACAGGCACTGATTGATCTCCTGCCAGAAGCAGAAATTAGGAACAGCTTGTTTATTCTTTTTCTTTGAACCTTGGAGGCACTTTTTTTTGTGCTTTTGCCTGAGTTTTTATTTATTTATTTTTTTTATTTTTTTTTATGAAGGTAGTGGATGCAACACGGCGGTTAAAAGAAGTCGCTGCGATCTGTAAATCGGTTGAAAGATGCTGAACAGATAAAAGACAACAACTCTTTGCCCCTCTGAGGATTTCCTCACCCAAGATGTTCTGGTGGATCCTTGACCCAGTGGATGGGTTTTTGCAGTTCCCAGAGGGGAAATGTGCAAGCGTTTGCTTGCCAGAAACCTATTGAACATCGCTGTCATTGTCTACAGTAAAGGATTTTTCACTTTGCCATAGGCCAAGACGCTGCTGGCCAAAAATGTAGACCATGCTTTAAAGAGAACTCAACAAAATTTTGCAGCTGGTTGCATGTGAAAGGTGACTGGCTTCTGGAGAAACTGTTTTCAGCTTGGGAAGACAAAGATCGAACTACTTAGGCCCCAATGACGAGGAAGTTTCTTGTGTCAAGAAAGAGATTCCAGACTTTCTTCCACCCCAGGCTTCATAACTTCTGAAAATCAAATTTTCTACAAACATTGTGCATTTTGTATTAGTTATTGTAATGCCATGGTTTTTTGTTATACTTTCCACAACACAACTGTAGTTTAATATTTCATCCATCACTGTGTTGTCTTGAGTTACTGACTGGCAACCCAAAGCTAAAAACACACTGAGGAATCAAGTAAGGGCCGTTTCAATGCTTTTTATTTATTCAGCTGCCTCTTTCATTTTAAAACTAAGTCTGGCTTAGATGCCACCAAACAAAACATTAAGACTCCACTTTTCTTTTCTTTTTTTTTTTTCTTTTTTTTTTTGCAGAAAAAGCATCAAAGACCACAAACTGTAAAATAAACAGTATTCAAAACTACTACTACTTTAAACTACTAAACTTTAAGCAATGTCAAGGTAAATCTAAATCTGTCTTTAATGTCCAAAACATTTGAAAATCTGCCAGCAAAATCTGGTCTGGAAAAGTAAAAATGTTGAAATGGAAAATGTGTCGGAACCCTAAAATACGAGGATCCTTTCAAACTGAAGAGCCAGCTGTTAAGTGTGGCGCTTACTGTTTCCCTGCTGCATTTCACAAAGTGGTTTTTAATTAGGAAGGACAACTACCTCCAAATCTCCCTCTCCACTGTCAAATAATCTTCTAGCCAGACTAATGCAGGACAGTGTTGGGTGGTCAAACGGGAAAACGATGCCAAGAAAATCACAACTTATTTCAAAATTAAGAGAACAGGCCCCAGTTAGCACCAATTAGCTACTAGAATGTCTTTCACATTCACTCTGCTGGTTGGTAAAAGATTTTTTTTTTTTTTTTTACGTCGCTGCTCTGAGAGTTTCCTAACTCTGGATGTCCTTACAAATACTTGGTTCGTGGAAAGGTTGGGCTTTCCGACTTAAATGGGAGATCTCTCAGATTTGGACATTTCATTTGCTCCCCGAAACTAAATGTCACAATGCAGATTTAGTGGCGGCTGGTTTCGTCATTGAATAATTCAGGATAGAAGGAAATTTAAGTTCCATCCTCCATCAGTTTGAGGGATGTTTCTGTGCCAGAGAGGGAGTTCTTGTCTTTTTATGTTTTCAAGCTGCGCTCTTGTCCTCGCGTGTGAATCTGTGACCACGGCTTCTCCGTTTCTCTCCTTCTTCCCTGGAAGCGATGAACAGGGTGCTGAAAAGAACGACAACTTTGCTCATTATTTCTTTTCTTTCCTTTGTCTTTGAATCTCCCTATGATTTCTACTATAGTTCCCCGCTTTGCCACAGTTTCCTCATAGCTTTGTTTTTCTCCTATAGCTCCCTTGCTGCAACAGTGAAATCATTTATAAAGTAGGTAATTTAAGTGGGATTTTATTTTATTAAAACAGCTGGAGAATTAAAAAAAAAAAAAAAAGATTCCAGGAAAGGAAGCTTAAAGCATTAATGTTGTTGTGTCTTAGTCCTTTGTTTGTATTTGTTTATTTTAGTTGTTTATGAAATCATTAATTATTTTTTCCATTCAACAAATAATGTGACTGCTGTCACACATAGCTTCCATCACCTTGACTATTATTTTCTTAAAAATGTTCTTACAAGCAAAATCTCTTTTACCTCGTCTCACATTTTGTATTAAAAATTAAAATAGATTTATGCCTAAAAATAATTGCACCAAAACATTACTCATTATAGCGCGAGAACTTCTTTGTATTGTACCACAATAAAATTTTGTGTTGAACAACTTAACTGGAATTTCCACAATGGACTAGGACAAAAGAAACAATTTTTATTTATTTTTTTTTGTAGACAAACGGTATAAAACAACATTTTTCAAAAGTTTTAATTCTGCTTCAGCAATCAGCACATTATAGGAAATCAAAAGGACAAATCGATGACAAAAATTAATAATTTGATTATATTTTGGCATAAAAGGCAGACTGCTGTTTGTGCACTCAAGGTGGAAGTGCAGTTCTGACGAACTGCCAAGATCAGTCATTAACTTTTATTCTTTTAATAATTTTTTGGGTGATTCTTCTCAGATTGGACGCATTATGCAACAAACAACTTTATTCAACTTACTAAATTTAAAATATTAATTCACGTGTTTGACTTTTTGTTTTTCTTTTGGAAAAAAAAAAAAAAACACCAGCCACCTATCAAAGTAAAAATGACTTCACCGAAATTGTGTCTGTGACCTGCGGCGCTCGTCTATACAGTCATGTGCGCTTTTGATTTTGCAGGGTCCATGTGAGGAGGACGGATAAGGTGGGCACGGAGGCAGCCTTCCATCCAATAGAGGAGTACATGAAGCACGTGGAGGAGCAATTCCAGCTTCTAGCCAGACGCGCCAATCTTGACAAGAAGCGGGTTTATTTGGCCACAGACGATCCCTCCCTGCTGCAGGAAGCTAAGACAAAGTGAGTGTTTGTGTTGCATGGAGTCACAGCTAAAGTGCAGTGAAAAAGTATTTTCCCTTACATATTTGTTATTTTTCTGCTTTTTTTTTTTTTGGTCACACTTAAATATATCTCAATGACGATCTATTTTTATTAAAGGAAAAAAAAAAAAAACTACCCAAATCACTGTGTAAAAATATGATCGCCCCACTTGTTTAACTATGGGTGGCTTAAGTGACTAAGTTTGAAGTGTTTTCAGTTAAATAGCAACACCCATTCCTGTTGAATCAAGAAATCACTTAAATACAACCTGTCTGACGACATGAAGTAGGCTAAACCACCTTAAATAGCACCCATTATCTTCATTTGTTTGTTTCTTCCCTCAGGTATCCGGACTATGAGTTCATCAGCGATAACTCCATCTCGTGGTCAGCGGGCCTTCACAACCGTTACACCGAGAACTCGCTGAGAGGCGTCATTCTGGACATCCACTTCCTGTCTCAGACGGACTTCCTGGTCTGCACGTTCTCCTCGCAGGTTTGCTCGCCGCAGTCGACATTTCTTAATGGAGTTTGTTAAAAATCTAACTGAAAGTTGTGTAATATGGGAAACAATACATGTTGGTTGATGGGTGGCGATTTCTTTGCAACTTTAGACAACAAATTGCCCCAGAACTGTCTGATTTTGAAAATCACATACATTAATTCTTGCACTAAAAAAAAAATTATCTGACGTGCATTTCGTCTTCTGATGACGTCTGCTGACAGAAAATATTTTACAGCTGGAAAAAAATGTTTTTTGCTTTGTCACAAGCCAAACTGGAACGACTTCATTAAAGACACTCGTGATTGTCAACAACCCCATTGTCCTATTTCCCCTCACATGTTTCAAAGCGCAGAAACAATTAACCCATTTACTACAGCTTTGATGTCGCATCACTCCTTTGGTTATTTTTGGCTTCCTCAGTCGTGTTTATTGCAAATTTTAATGTGAAGTGCAAAGGCCTTATTCCAGTCCTAAAAATAAAGTGAGAGCTCCTTGATGCCGGGGTATAATCCCGGTATATAAACCTACATCAAAGATCTCACAGAGTAAGGTGCTTAGCTCATCTTATGTTATCCCTTTATTCTGTAGAAAGAAATGGAGGCTCCACGTCGCCATGACTGCACCATACAGTGCTTTGCTAAAGTATTCAAACCACTTGACCTTTTTCACCTCTTGTCATGTTCCAACCACAACAGCAGTCCACAGAAATTATTGAGATTAACTATAATTTAGAAGTCACATGTGGGGTTCAGTCCTGGGGGCATTTCTATTTAATATTTACATGCTCCATTATGACAAATCAGATAAGTTGCCGTAACTACGCAGATGATACACAGCTCTACATTATAATGTCACCAGATGACTATGAACCCATCCAAGAAACGAACAAAGGCGTGCAGCAAATCAGTGTGTGGATGTGCCATAACATTTTTCGTCAGCTGAAAAGAAACAAAACTGAAGTTGTTCTCTAGAGTTAGGCCCAAAGTCTGGGTGTAGTGATGGACTCAGATCTGAACCTTCAGAAACACATAAACTCAATTACAAAGTCGGCCTTTTATCACCTGAAGAACATTTCTGGAACACTTCCTCCATGCGTTTATCTTCAGACAAAATGATTAGTGCAACTGTGTCTTCACATGTTGTTTGTTTTCATAATTTATTATTGTGTTACGTTTGATTGAGCTGCCTTGTTGCTGAAATGTGGTATTCAAACAAACTTGACTCAATTTACTCTTGGTTATATTTAAGGATAGCAGAGTAAAGGGGGTTGAATAAAAACCCATTAGACACTTTCAAACACTATGGGTCATTTTCCATCTTGTTAAAAAAAAAAGTAAGATATTTTTGTCAATTACATACAATCTCAACAAAACTTATTAAAGCATTTTGTTGTATTGTGGCAAAATGTGGAAAAGTTTAAAAAGTATGAATTATTTTGCAGGGCATCTAAATCACCTTTTTAGACTGTAAAAATGATCCTTGCTTATGTTTTGCTTTTTTGTCAGGTTTGCCGTGTAGCCTATGAGATCATGCAGACACTCCACCCGGACGCCTCCTCTTATTTCTACTCCCTAGATGACATTTATTATTTCGGAGGTCAGAACGCCCACAATCAGATCGCCATCTACCCGCACCAGCCACGCAACAGCGAGGACATTCCTCTGGAGCCTGGCGACGTGATCGGCGTGGCCGGCAACCACTGGGACGGATACTCCAAAGGCATCAACCGCAAGCTGGGACGCACAGGCCTCTACCCCTCCTACAAGGTCAAGGAGAAAATTGAGACGGTGAAGTACCCGCTGTACCCCGAGGCAGACAAACTGCTCAACTCTCAAAACAAGTAAAAAAAAAAAAGGAAGATAGTAGGAAAAAAAAAAAGAAGAAGAGTATGGAGAAACATGTAGTCTCCGGTTCCAGGGAAGGAGGCTGCCTTTTTTTTGTACAGAAGAAAGAGGCGTACACGCTGCGCTAAGCTGAGAAGAAAAGAAAAAGCCTGCACCCAGGGGTGATAGGAACAAAATGCACTCTGTATGTGTGTGTGTGCGTGCGTGCGTGTGTGTGTGAGTGTGTGTGTGTCTGCGAATGCGTGTGCGTGCACTTTTGTAAATGCCTGTGCATTCGTCAGGTCACGGAAGACTTGCACCCTACCACTGCTCCCTCTCCCCAGTGCCCCCCCCCCCCACTCTTCCTCCCCCGGCCTGACGCGTCGACGTCGGGTTTGTAGAGATACGTAGACGTGAACATTGATTTTTAAAACAAATCGAGAGAAAAAGAAAAAAACAAAACAAAAAAAAACAATTGAGATCTCCACGCAAGCGGTCCGAGCTGTCCGTCCTGAAACGACACTGGGACTACTGTAAGCCTGGCACGCCCCAGTACGAGCTTCGAATCAACGACTGAAGAAACAAACAAACAAACAAAAAAAATCTAATTATGTGTTTTGATTTTTATTTAATTCTTTCCAGTGGTTTTGATTCTAACCTTGCCTTGTTTTTTTTCCTCATGTATTTTTCTTTGTCTTTTGTTTACTGAATGTACTGTATCCACTTCTTGCCATGCTTCTCGTCATCTCACCGTGCTTCCTCCATTTCATGTCATCACGTGCAATTAATTTTACTGAAACCATGATGTGCTTTTATCAAGTGTTTATAACTGTCTTAATTTTGTGCGTCTGGGGCTTGTGCATTGTATACTGTACAGTGTGTGTGCGTGTTTGTGTGTGTGTGTGTGAGAGAGAGAGAGTGAAAAGCAGAGAAGGATGTGTGTGATCATGTGTGCCTGTGTGTGAGGTTTAAATCTAAGGGGCCATGTCATGACCATGTGCCTGGTTATTGGTTTTCGTATGTCTGGGTGAACGGTGTCCGGGCGGCGGCAGAGGGGACCCTGATCGGCCCTTAGCACTTAGATCAAACCACCAACACCTGTCACTCCACTGCTGACGATAACAGACAATGATTAGGTTGTATGAAGAGTGATAAACTCATGGTGCACAGATACATGAGCCGTCCCGAGGCTCACCAGAAAGAAGCACTCCAATGACGATTATGTCCTTTTTAGGCGTTTTTTCTGCCTCCACCATTGTCGTTTGTTTTCCTTTTTCTTTTTTCTTTTTTTTTTTTTTTTACTTTGCTGTTTTAAGATTTTAAATGTTTTTTTTTTTTTTTTTAAGTGCTATGTCATATTAAACCTCCCCACCATGAAGGCTTTTTTCATAACTTATGTTCTTGGGCATTGTCTTTGATAACCACAAATAAAAATAAACTTGAGAAACAAACACATTTTTTCCCTCTGGTCTGACATGTTTTTCCCTATACAATCCATCTTGCCCAGTGATGGACTGGTGACCTGTCCAGGGTTTAGCCCGTCCTGTGTCTCTTGACTACTGAAAAGATTAAGCAGGTGCAGAAATAGATTGATGGATTGGATAGAACTATACATTTATCAATTCTTTCCCACTTGTGTAGGGGCTACTGCTATAAATGTAACTTCCAGCATGACTTGTTGTTCTATAGACATTCCATTCATCTAAATTGGGTAAATAGGAAGGATCTTGTCTCCTCCTCATAGCTCTGACTAAAAATTTAAAATGACACCTCGATCTGATTGGCACCCGGTGCAGCAACTTTAAAATAGAAGTTATACGAGTTCATCTTTTTGAGCGAGCCGGTATCCTTGCAGCAGAGTTTTTGACAACCTGAAGACGACCAAGGGCCTTCTTGTAGGAACAAGTAAACACATCATTCAAGTTCACTTGTTGACACTCTTGATAGAAGTTTTGAGATGTTCTCACAATGTATTTTAAATTACGTTCTAGAGAAAAAGCTTAACCAAAAATACATTTTCATTTACATTTTTGAGGTTATGTTTCAGCAATAGCCCTGAGTCACTCAGTGTATTGTCATACATGCCATTGTCCGGTGTCAAAATCTGGCTTCATCTGTAAGTAGATTATTCAACCACTACTTAATGTTTGTTAAGCGGCTCAGTTATATGGCCTAAAGGAATTATACATGCTAAGAACGACATAGGCCCCAGCATGGAGCCTGAAAGAACTCCACATAGCTCCAAAGACTCAGTCAAACCTCTGGTTTGTCTGAATTTGAATCTCTTGATACGTTCTACATCAACTTCTACTTGAAATGCAAAATGAAAACCCCTTTAGAACAGAACCAGACATCCCAATCAGTCTCTGACTATCAGATTATGACTAGCTGTTTAAAAGTGAGGAAATGAAAGATCCAGAAAACCCAGGACTGTGTAGTCTCCACAATCTACCGATATATCAGTGGTAACCGCTGCTTCAATGAAGCAGGTAAGAACACTGGAGTGGATTGGAAACCTGATGGACATTGTTTTTTTGTTGTTGTTTTGCAGTTACACTGTAAGATTAGTAGCTCATGCCTTCTTAAGAAGCTTTCACCTAAAACAAAGTTTGTGAATTGGCCTGTTTTTTAGATGTAATGTTGGATCCATGGTGGGGCTTTTTTCCAATAGTTCCAAAAAACTTTTGTTTTAAAAAACAATAGGGTCAAAGACTGTGACAAACTTTTGGTTTAGTGGAGCAAGCGGCAAGAGCAGAACAGTCTGGCCGTAATCAACAGAATCCTCAACCCTGAAGAGCAACCTGTGGCAAAAACGAGGGACAGCCCCAGTCCAATCAGGGAATCTGCAACCTGGAGGCTTGTCTCAGCTTATCCTGATACCAGCCTCTTTTCCTCTACTTCTTAGGATTACCTCAGGCATGCAAGTGAGTAATAAGTACTTAAGTGAGGAAGAGAAGCACTCTAATGGTGGTGGAAAAGTTTTCCTATAACTACCCTAAATTATAACTCTTTCAATACCAGACAGGCATTGGTCAAGCCAAGCAGAGCTGCCAGAATGAGTGAGTGAAGCAAATTAAGAGCTGCACCTTTTTGGCAGAGCTCGTATTCCACTACAACAGAAGAGTAGTTACTGCAAATAGGGCTCCACTGCCAGTCCATCTGATTCTCTATCCTAATATCGCTCATGGTGATACTTGAGCTCTTTAGCTTGAGGCAGAGCAATCCAGTTGTAAACCATGACAACGGACTTGGAGGAACTGACTCAGACCCTCGCCACTTCGCACTTGCCTACAAATTGGCCTAGTGTGCACTGAAAGCCATGACTTGAATACGGCAAGAGGAAGTCCAGGTGGTGATCTCCATTTGTAGAATCAGCTGCTTATATTTGGAGACTCCCTCAAAGGTGTCCATCAATTTTTGAAGAGCAAAAAGATGTTTTCCGAACGTAATCGTTTGATATTTTCATCCCAAAAAGAAAAGAGGACACTGGCATCGAAAACATCTGCCATTTAAACATCAAAGAATTAGGCTTTACATGCTAACTTCAAAAACTATCACTAGTTTGTCTTATAAATCATGCAGTTAAGAAAGTGAACTCAGTCTTCCATCATCTCAAAGCCAGGGCTCTTAAGGATGTCATTGATTTGCATTTCAAACTGAGTGCCTTTAATAGAGACATTCCATCCCTTAATTTAAATATAGCATGTGACAGCTACATGACATTTCTGCGTTACACTCTGAAACATTTCTCTCCATGGAGACTCAACGTAGACCCATCAATAAAGTACCAGAAAGACTTCTTGCTCTCGTTTATTACCCCATTTCCTACTTCCTGCACGTCTTGATCGTTTGTGATCTTGTTCAGTGTGTCTTATTTATGGGCTTTCTTGTTACTTTGTTACTCTTGAGGGCTTTGTGGGGAGTTTCATTACAGATCCCTCTTTAATTTCTACTGATCTGCATGCTTCATTGGATGCCCATAAGGAAAGTCACAGAGCTGGCAGAGAAGATTAGCTTTTTGGTGTAAGCAAGGAAGAATAATAGTTGGGGTTTTTTTTCATGTTTTTTGTTCCCACTTAGCTTTGACGAACAATATGCGACCAATTTAGCCCACGTTGACAAAGCGTTCACAATGCACATGCTGCAACGAACACATCTTTTCACTGGAAAAGCATCCCTTGCGGGCTTTATAAATGCACCCAGTAACTGGAGGGCACTTTAATTAAAATACACTCGTCGCTGTCACAGCGGCCTGTTACAGTCATTTAAGAGAGACGTTAGTTCAGTTAATTATTCTGTTAATTGGCCAGCGCTTCTGATAGAGAACACTCAGGTTTTCAACAGGCAGATTTCTTTCTTTGTGTTTCTGGTCTAATTAAAGTGTTGCTTATTAAGAGCACAGAGGATATTTGTGAGCCTCCCACGCCGAGTCGTGGCTTAAAAGGGGAACCTTTCCTTACATACACGTGTCATAATGTTCAATTTTTCCACTTGTTTTTCAATTGTTTGTCTTAAATCAATAATTGCCACAGATGCCCGGAAATGACCACGAAATGACCTTTGCTCATGAAGCAATAATGGTGCTTTAAATGTAGTTTATTTCCTCTAAGGGTTTTTTTTTTTTACCAAATTCTAATACATTCTGTGCAACATCTGCAGAGAATACACTTTAGTGGCAAGAGCTGGTTTCAGTATGTGGCATTAAAAGTTGTTGTAATATCATGTTTGAAGTCAATGCAACTTATAATGTAGTTCCCCTTCTAAAGTCACTTGTTACAATTAGTTTTTTTTTCTACCGCTTACAGTTAAGTTAAAGAATAAAATTGCAAGTTGAGAACATTTTAAAGCAAAAGTTGTAAAGTTATGTTTAGCTGCCTAGCTTAAGGTTTTCTTCAATTGTTTTACTATTATTTTACAGCATGCAGTAGTGTAGAGAAATTTACCCTTTAAGAGTTTGTCTGAACTTAAATAGATCAACTTAACCAATTAACCACAGATGAGTTCAGTTTTATGATTCTTCATTCCTGTCGAATGAAGAATCCCTCAAACAGGAAAGCCCAGAGTAGGTTCAATGATCTCAGAAAGCATTACCTCATGCCCCAATCTAATGAAATGCAAAAACAGAGGGAGAAACAAAATCTATTACGTCTATCAGTCTTGAAAGCCTTTGGGAACTCCAGCATATCACATTAAGAGTCATTATCCACAAATTGGGGAAACATGGAACAGCGGTGAACTTTCACAGGAGGGGACGGCCTACCATAATCATCCCAAGCTAAGAGTGTGGCAATGACTCGTCCTGGAGGTCTTAGGATCACAGCCCTCACTTCCATCAGTTAAGGTCAGTGTTATCAATTCAGTAATAAGAATTTGTGGAGGAATGTCATCCAACACAACAAAAGATTTTTCTCACATTTTAAACCTTTTGGGGGGGAGTGTTTCCGCTTACATTAGGCCAGCAGTATGTGATCTTAAGCTCAAACACACTTAGGTTACACCACAAGTTTCCTTCCAATAGTTCAAAACATTTTATATGCTTTGGCATGGCTAGTGTATTTCAGATTGACTCATAGCGTTTTTGTCAATTTAATTTTATGCCCTTTTACTCTAATTTGAAATGTGCCAAATAAGCCAAATGTTGCCATTCAGTGCTATAAGTACCTTTAAAACAAGGCAGTTGGAGTCTTTAAGTTTCATTTCTCATTCAAACGGCTTCCTCAGTTCTAATGATGGTTTTCCAGGTTTTTAAATCCTTCTAGTAATCAACACACGCTTTGCTTTTGACACAAGTCATCCATCCTGTGAAACGTTTGGGCTGTTGTCACTTGCAAGATGCTTCCTAACGAGCTCACGAAGTGTCTTAGTCACATGTTTCAAGGTGCAAATGATTTTGAAACCACCTGGGCATAAGAGTTAAAGCTGCACTGTCTGTGTTTGGCAGGTGAAACTTCAAGATGTCTTCTCCCTCAAACTAATATTTCTTTATTTGAGGTCTGGCTTACACATGAGCATAGTTGTACCAATTCTTGAAATTACTGGTTTTGATTTCATCCCTACTTTTATTCCCTGGCTGTAAACTAACTGTTGTGTAGCCATTCCTAAACCAGAATTAAAGGTCCACTAATATGCAAAGTTTCACTTTTTGCATGTCTCCTGCTTCCAGTCCAAGGGCAAAAAGAAAGAAAGAAAGACGCCCAGTTAATTTTTGAGAACAAGTAAATGTTCTGCTGGTGTCTGAAAAACAGCTTGTTTAAAAATCGGTAAGTTGTTGGCGTCACAATTTGTTACCTAGCAACCTCAAACCAAGCCCAGCACCTCACCTGGCAACCCAAGAGGAGCTCCACCGACTTCATTCAAAATGTTAAACGACCGCTGCAATGGCTGTTTGAGAAGGAAAATATTTTGTTATGGGTTGTAATGCATAACATGTGCCATGTAGTTTCTCCGAGTCACAAAGAACAGAGTTGCGCGGCTTAATTTTGGTTTTGCTTGCTGTGCCCCTGCGATGTTGCCAAAGAAATTTGCGCTAATCCGTTTTGGAAGGAGTCTTCTGAAAACTACCAACAGAACATGGCAGGGTTTACCAAAACTACTTGGACCGAAGGAAGGTTCTGTTGCTACTGTTCATCAGAAATCAGCAGAGGACAGCGTTGTAAGTAGGCTACATAATAGCATTATGTGTTTTATGTTGTTGTTTGGCAGTTAGCTTATGACAGTTAGCATAAGCTAACGCGGTGCTAAATGAGGATCCTGTGTCACGCTCACAGTAAATCGTCTACAGTGAGAAGCTGCGGTGCTTATGAAAACATGTCAGACACCTGGACATTACCAAGACTTTTTTTTTTATCCCATGTTGAGAGAAGTGCTTCTTTTTTAGCCTCATAAATATATAATTGAAAAGGGTCGCAATGTGTTTAGGTGGTTGCTAAACACAGACCATGAATCCATGAGTGGTGGCTGAGAAGAACGGGAGTCAGGGTTATTTTCTCTAAAGGTAGAGTTAGGAATGCCATCTAGAAGGTACTTTTGGGGGATAAGGTGAGGATCTACTGCATTCACTTACTGGTATATAAAAATTTTGGGGGAGTTGGTGGTGGATATTTTGATCAATCGACGGAATCAACAAGGTAATCATATTTGCACAATACTCTGAAGTCTTTTTATGAGGCATTTCACAAATCAAGTGACATGAACAGAACTGAGTTGAATGAGTGTAATGAAAATAGCCATTATGAAAACTGAAGAGGATTAAAGATATTAAACGACAAGATGAGTCTTTAATGTATTGACAACTAGATGGTTGGAATTAGCCTTATTATTTACAGATGACTTGACATAGTTGTAGTACTGTGAGAGCATATTTCTCCCATTACAAGTTTTTATTACACTTTTCTTGGCAGGAGTGGTTTTTTTAAATTAGTAGCTGGACAAGAGGTTAAATAGAACAAGGTAAGAGATGCAGGGCCTGGGAATTGTAAAAGTGTAGGTTCAGCATATGGTCTACCTGCTTTACCACTGAGCAACAGGATTTACCTCCATTACACATTGTTTTTTTTTCTGTTCTTGCAGTGAAATATTTTTAATCAAATGCCATTGTTGCATTACCAAGACGGAAATTGGTGTTGTCAAGTCTTAAGAAAATATGTGCGTGGGTCAGGTTAGGGGGAGGGGAAGCAAAAACAGTAAAAATATTTAAGAGTATTAATACTTTTTCACAGAATTGTATGAATGTACCTTTGTATTACCTCAGTTTCGCATAACTGCAGGACAGGTTTGCCTGTTTTCCTCCTGAGCGTTCTTCTCTTACTGTTCACTTTACTCAGATTTCATGTGGCTGGAAATAATTGGGATCTTGTAGATACAAAAGTCAACAAAACGACAAAAAAGTTTAGCTGTTTATATATCTTATAGCTGAAATGTTCTACATTGTCCCAGTTTTCATTGTCATGTTGGTGGGAAGTTGTGCTAACAAGCAGTTCTGCAAAGGCTGAGCTTTGCCACAGTAGTGCTCTGAAGTAAATGCACACATCAGCATCCTAGCATTCTAATATTTAGCAAGTAATGTGTTTAACACCACAGTGCAACTTTCTTTATCTTGGTAACATTTTCTAGCTTGTTTTTTAATAGTTTTTGTTTGTGACAAACTTAAGCTGCTCCCTTTTAGAGTGAATGCAAGATGTAAATTGAGAAACCATTCAAACTTTATGTACTGTATTTTGAAAACAGCTGGAACAATTACCATCAAGGGCAACAGTGTTTTTTTTTTTTGTTTTTTTTTTCTAGGGCTGCTGCATATTGATTAAGTTACACTGATGTCTCACAAATACTCAGTATGCAGCGCAGGAATCTCCGCCAAGCTCTTGGTGGTGTGAACAAACTGCGACCGTAACACCGCAACTGTTTTAAAATAACTTTTAGATGCAACTATAAAGGAGATAATTTAACAAACAGGATATTAATAAATAACTAAGCCTAAGAGCTGGAGTGCAGGTACATTCAAGTGTCACTAACTAATAAGCTAGTTTTACTTTGTTATACATTTGCAATAAATGTCACTTACTGTTTGCATATGCTCGAGCCTCCTACTCTATGGAGTGGGATTAATTTCTTGATTAATCTTTTTGTGGACAACATCACTTTCAACCTGATATGAATCAAAGGCTCATATCCTCCTCATCAAAACTGGATTATGCAAAGTTGTTCTGTAGTTCATCTGTTACCTTGAACAAACCTGCTGATTGTGGGAGTAAGTTTTTATGTTTGTTGGCTACTATAACAGATGCAAGGGTATTTTTAGATGTTAAAACTTGATATTACAATATAGTTTCAATTTACCAACTTACTGTTAAAAGAAACTCATTTTGCCGACAGCTAAATAAGGAAATTGCATGAATGAAAGCAGCTTTTTTTTTTTTTTTTTTTTTGTTTAGCCATATTAACATAGTTAATGTGAGCAAAAATTTAATTTGTGACAAATGTGAATTCAAGTTGCGGATCAATTTTTCTCAGAATGTTGGAGTCGTACACTTGTACAGTCGCATCACATCAATATTTTCAGTTTACTTTGTGATAAATGATGAGAACTTGCTCAACAAGTTCTCATTGCAGTGGCAAATCAATTTTTCTGATGTGAAAATAACTATTCCTAAAATACAAAATAATCATTCTGTAAAACAATATTTTTTTGTTGTTGTTGTTGCTGTATTTAAGATTTGAGCAATTAGATGCAACGATGGGCCAGGAAGCCATGCGTGGGTTTATTTAGCTAGAGTATAGACCTGGAGAGAATTGGCTCTTTAAATGGAAACTAATGCCTCATATTGACTTTGTTTTGAACCAATCTCGAGGACTGCAAAACCCTGAATGGGCTAGCCACATAAAAACCTATAAAGAGTGATCAATAGCTTTGGATATGAAAGTTCTCTTAATACTTGGAGATTTCTGCCTGAAAGTTTCTTGTGTGGGTGTAAATCTGTCAAAAATATAAATTATATAAAGATGGTTGGGTGCTGTGTTGCTTGGTTGAAGTCTAATCTTGTAAAGGGCAGCTGAATTAATTCTGACTGAGTCATGAAAATGAGAAAAGGAAATGGGAGCAATGATTGTAGTCCTCGACGGGTGCAATCAGACCTCTGCTGACGTGAAAGTAACAAGTGAAAACTGCCCCATGATAGCTCCCCCACATCAAAGCAAAAAGGGAGCAATTTGAATTAGAAATTGTGAAGTTTTGTGCAATTCAGACAAGATTATAGATGTCAGTCTGGATCCTCTTTATCGTAATGGAAAAAAAAAATGGCAGCAGTTGGGGTTTTATTAGCTCAGTGTTTTTAAGTCCCACTCAACTCTTCTGTGAAATCTTATTCTACAAGGCTGATTTCTTGCAACAATACGGTCCAAATTAAGGTGGGAAAACTGTTGTGACTCAGAGCAAAAAAAGGCTCCGAGTCAAACGCATGCACTCTACTTAACTAAGATCCCTGCAGTTACCCTCATAAATCAGTCTTTCTGAAGGAGTGGACAAAAGAACACCAAATACTTTACATTTCCTGTGCTACGTTCTGCGTTTTTCATCTTCTTACAGTATGACATGTCAAAGTAAACGGATGTCTACCTTCTTCTAAGCATTTTGGTTTAATGAGCTGAAATTTGAATATGCCCATTATATATTTTTAAGGCCCGTAATGAGGATTATTTGAGACGGCACAGAGAATTTAAGAGGTCAAATGGCAGCAAAGAAAACGGGCATGAAGGAAGACAAAAATGGTCCCTTTCTCTCTTATCATGTCATTTTGCCCAGTGAAATAAGGTTTAAGACTCTTATTTTGAAGTTGTAAAGGAAGTAATTATTGCATTGACCTGTTGTGTTGAAAGAGTTGGTTAAGTTTTCACCACTTTGTAGGCAAATATTTTTTTGGGGGGAAAGACAACAGAAAATATGAATGAGCTATTAGCACTGTGGAAATTCTGACTGGTTAGTCCTTTACCTCTAAAGTTAGCATATCCCACCGACATAAATATTTGCGTAGTCGTTTTTTCACTTTTTGTGTGCGTGTGTTTTGGACTACATTTTGACCATAGTTGGTTAAAAACCAAAAACTCCTATTAATGCTTTGTCTCCTTCTCATTAGCCCAGTGTTGCATATTTTCTTGTGAGCTTAATATTTCATAATGTGTAGACCCATTTTATAAATTAAAGGAAAGACATGTTTACAAAGCAGGTGACCTTCTTAGACATGATTGGTGTCAAATCTATATTACAGATCTATTTTACATGAACAGATATGCAAGAGCCTGAAACTCACAAGCTTCTAAAAGGCATTTGCCTGTTGAAATATCCAAGTTTTTCACATATCCAAATATGTGAAACATGTATTTGATCAAAGCTGTGAAGCTGCACTTGTTCATCCCTTAACCTAGTCGTTAAGGCCCACTGTCCTGTATAGTTCACATCCAATATTTCAAACTCTGCTACTTGGGCCACCCTGCGGTATCAATTATCTTGAAGATAAAATATGAACAAATTAACTGAGATGTACAGCTAATAAACTCGAACTGCCATAAAAAAAAGAGTTTTTCAAGCACACTAAATTTTGTTTAATCAAAAACTTCTCAAAAGGAGAGTGTAGAGGAACAAATTTTCAAGAACTCCCATATGAATGGAACAAGATGGCTGTGAAACCAAAAAGATCTGGTGGCCACTCATGGAGTGTTTCATTTACCTCGGAAGTTGGATTTCGGAATAATGTCAAAACCAATTCAGCTATAATCCAGTCCCAAAATTAAAAACCAGTCGGTATGTTTGGTCACCAAGCAATCATAATAATGCATTTGTCTTAATTTATGTTTAACCCAAACAGGTTGTGTGATGCTGTACAAGTGAAATATTTGAGAGGCAAATCAAAAGGATTAATGGTAAATAAAATAGAAATGCTTTTTTTTTTTTTCGTTGCAGCCATCAATAAGTTTTATATAAAGGGTACCCATATTGGATTTTGAGATCAGGTTGAGTGTAATTCCAACATTCGCTGAACTATTAATTTTTGCATCAGATAAACATTTAAAGTATGCAAAATAATGAGCACCAAGGATGAAGGTTGGAAGACCACTGATCAAGTCTTTGCTCATGCATCTGAAGATTGAGATGGCACACTTAAAAGTGACACTAACTTATAGTCCATTAGAGCCAAGTGTTGCTGAATTTTCCCAGATATGTTTCATCATAACTAAAATCACGAAGGTGTTATATAAACTAGAGAATTTTATGTTGACTCATCTTATGTATATAGCTTATGATCTACAGTCATGCAAAGTGGATTCCCAATAAGCTCCCTGAGTGCTTCTACTGATGAAAATTGGATGCAAGTGGCTTGGAGGGATGTTGACACTGAGAACAGCTGACATAAGCAGAAAATAAAAAAAATGTTTCAAAAGATTTCACTGATTAGATTTATAGCCCTTTTTGGCCCACAATAATTAAAAAAAAAAAAAAAAAAAGTCAGGACTACTCCATTCACTCAGGGCATTATTTCAAGCAACAACAACAACAAAAAACTGTGCTAGAAAGTAAATTGCAAAAAAAGAATTTATTTAATTTGAAAAATGTGACTTTAGTCATCCGAGGAGACGGGTTGGAGAGACAAACTTTGAATCAATATACAAGTCAATAGAATAAACATTTAATCAGTCTTCCTAATTGAGCCTTAAGATTTAAACTCTGATAAGCAGTTTGCCTCCATGGTAAGAGCAAGCTTTAAAAGATTATGATCTAATCTGTCAGTGTGTGCATCTCAGTCAGATTCCAAAAAATAAAAATTCTCCTCACCTCTTGTCAACCTGAAGGGTGACAATACGCCATGTTAACATACGACTTTTGTCAGGAGCGCTGTGCTGATTTCCCAAATATCTGCAGAGCCATTCTGCACCGAGTTGGCAGTTTTCTTTATGGAACACAGCTGGTTGGAGTCACAGATAATTGAGCTGCAGCTATTCGACTCTGTGCAGCTTCCCTTTTTGTTGTGGAGCAGACAAAGCTCTTGGTAATAGCAGCTTTGATGAAAGGCCAAGCATGTTATTAGCAGTGGTTTCTTAATAATGGCATATCAATGCCTGATGATATATTATTATAATTTAGAACAGTTTTATTGTCAGATAATTGTGGCCTCTCCCAGTTTAGGTTTCAGTGTTTACATAGTCTGGTAATTTGGTAAAAGAAATAAGGAAATTTGTGAAATAATTGACCATTTTGAAACTGTAACATGTTTTACAGTTTAAAGACCAAATAATCATTGTTGCACTTTAAATGCATATTATGTGCAGAGAGAAGTAAATCCAATAAAGCCTAATGTTTTCGAGAAAATGTGCATCTTAATTTAGATAATCTAGGCCACAAACTAACTATTAGACCAAATAAAATTGTCAATTGATTTGGAGAATTATGATTTATTTGAACTTTTTTATTTTTGGGGTCAACTGATGGCAAAGAATTTCTGCAGTATTCTATTAAATAGCTTAATATATACTAATATTTCAAGCTTTTTCACATATTGTGGTAATAATTACAGCTTTGTAGTCAATAGACTGTATGAGGATGACTAGCAATTGTTTTCTTTGCTAGAGAAATGTATCGAAAAGTTGCACCTCTTAACCAGCACATTTTCAGTGCTGAATCAGAGATGAAAACTGAAGAAAAGAAGTGTTTAGAGTTGTATTTTGTGGAAACTGCGCAGGAAGGCCCCCCAGCAAGATTTGAACCTTTTGATATTTTTGCTGTGGGGCAACGGTGCCAACCAGTCTTCCACCAAACTGCTAATATTTCAGAAATCTTTACACACACACACAAAACACACCTTGAGGGGCAGTTCCGCAAATGTTCCCAAATGTGCTGAATTGAACCACTCTGAGCAAACAGAGTACATTTCAGCTCTCTGTGGCACAGCGCTTTGCTAAGCCAATAAACAGGTTTTTTTTTTTTTTTGCCCTCACAATGCCCCTTTAAAAAAATAAAATGAAACTCCACATTTTAACTGGACAAGTCTGTGACCAATAGGATGTGAGGTGAAAGTGGATGTGACCTTTTTGTCTGGGGTTGGAATTGAAGAGAGTGCTCAAAAAGAAGAAACGCCATTTTTAATATGTTTTCATTCAAATAATTGTAGAAAAAGAACATTATATGTGAAGGAGCAGGTTTGATTGGATGCAGATACTTTAAAGAATTGTTTTAAATCTGTGCTTTTGTTACCTAAAGGCAACATTGTGCTGTTAGACCCCCTTCGTGCATGGATCAGCAGCATAATGGACATGTTTTGGTGGAATGCACCGTTATCACTATGATTACAGGAAATGGTTTACTATTGCTCTTTGTAAGATGGACGTTTCAAAACTGGAAGAAACATAATAGAGAGGGTTCCTCTTATTCCTTCCAACAGTGTAAACAACATGCTAGAGGAGAATTGATACTAAGGAAGAGTGGATTCCAATGCAGTAGTGCAACAAAACCATACAACTTTTATTTTAATGCTTCATTGTTTCAAAGCATATCTGGTAATTGTGGATGAAATGCAAGTCACTATTTTTTATTTTATTTTGTTTTTGACATTGGTAGAGGGATAATTTGTTTTAAATTAAAAGCAGCCAATGGCCAACATTTCAAGCTAATTTATTTTTGATATTTGGCTGTTTTAAAAAAAACAATAATTTCTTGCTAGGGTCAAAGTTTTGCCAATTTCTTTGGCCCTGCTGATCGTCATTTTATAGGGTGAAATTAGCTGTCTGAAACAGTCGCTTCATTCTTTTTCCTTGCCTATATACATCTGATGGCGGAGACATTTCAGGTGACACTCTTGCATTGTGTTTTAGAACCGGTCTACCACACACACAGATTCAGACGCACGCATGGATGGCGATGTCAGAGTTTCTTGCTCTGAGACCCGATGGGGGTCAGAACACACTGTGGTGAGCAGAGTCATGATGATTGAAGGCTTGCCATTACTGGATGACTGTCCTCTGAGGTTTGAGAGCATGCAGTGTCACCCTGCATGCAGAGCCACAGTGATGCTGTTCATCCACAAACATAATTGGTTATCTCTTCAGGTAGAGTAGAATGTCTCTGTATTTTGAAATAGGTAAATATGACTGTAATACATGGGCAGACTCACCAATACATCAACCTCTTCTCCCGCGACTCCATTAAAAATGGTACAGTGTGCTTAGCATCAAATTAACCATGAAGGAGACATTGGTTTAGATGTGTGGTTGTATGTTTTTCAGTTATTTAATTAACCTTTTGTGGTATATTGTCAAGGACTGACTAGGTGGCAAAAGCTGGGCCATCATACGTTTCCCTCTTGAAATAAAAACTAGTGGCATAAAGGTTATAAATATCCTTTTTGATTATTTTGCCATTAACAACCAAGCAGACTGAAGCATAAAAGTAACTGGACATGGTAACTTCGTGGTGGTAATATTCTGGTAAAAACATAACCTTGTAAGTCTGTTTGGCGTTTTTTCATCTATGAAGCAGCAGTATGTAATGAATAAACTTAAAATTGCATTAGTAACATGTATAAAACTAAATTCTATTTAAAAAATGTATCTGAGCAAGTGGATATCGATAGCAAACCTCTCTATATTAAATCTACCAAGAAAAGGTTTTTTCTCAGACTGAGTGCTTTTAAAACTAAAGTGGTTTTTCATTTTGGCTGTTGACAGAATCAATTCCTCTCCTCATACAATGATTTTTCCAAAAAAAAAAAAAAAAAAAACTTGAAAGGTCTCTTCTGCAAATTCTGGGCTTCAGGAAAGATAAAATTGTGTGTCAAAGGCAACATGGTTAACTGGCAACATTGTAGAAGCACATCTTGATAATAGACACAGCACTACGACTGACCTTGAAGTCACACTGAACTATCATTACTAACCCATCAAAAGCTACTTTCATTCAAGAGAAATACACTTCATTAATCAGTCATCACTTCATTTTTATTTTGAACATGTACAAAGTGTTTCCTAGCGCATCTATAAATGAACTGAAAGGCAGACTTCAACATATGAATAAGCTCCCGAGAAGTTCCTTCATCCTTAGATTTTTTTTTTTGTTGCTTTTTTGTCACACTAGAACGTTTCAAATCAAACAAACTTTAATATCAAAGATATTTATAATAAATGCAGATTCAGCACTTGGTTCCATTAAGGCCAGTGTTCATAGTTCAACAGAGACCACAGTACGAATGTTAAACCCACTGCTAACCAAGAAGAACTCAAACACATGGCTCACCTTGATTCTCTCCAAGAATTCTGGGGAAATATCCTGTTGACTGATGAAATCAAAGCGTCAGTTTTTGAAATGTGGCCTCCGTGTAAATTTGACATAAACTAAACCAGGAACAAAAAAAAAAAAAAAAAGAATACCAACAGTTGAACATGGAGCGGGTGGTAGTGTAACTTTGCTTTGTTTCATCGGGACCTTCACGACTTGCCTGATGGAATCAGGATTTCTGCTCGAGAGCAGAACATTTTAAAGGGGAGTATCTAATCATCAGTTTGTGATCTTAAACTTTAGCACTTTAATTATGCAATTGAATAATAAACAAAAGACTAGCAAGGCATGTAACAATGCAGACATGTATTTCAAGCACAATGTACAAAATGACACGTTTATTTGAAAATGTTGCATGGCCTCAAACACACATTTTTATGCACCTGTGACTGCAAGAATGCTTTGGTTGTTTTAAGCAATATTCTGAAATCTATTTATTCTCTCTTGGGCCTGTATTGATGTAAGATGGACCTGAGGAAAGGGGGGGGGGGCACTGTTCTATTTTCTTATAAATTATGAAAGTCATCCAGCTTCTTTACATCCTCACATTGTTATGGATCTTAACTTTTGAGCTGTGTTCTGCCTAGGAAACGGCATTAGTAAGCCACACATCGATCAATAAACACAGGATCAGGAGAGAAACCTACGCACTTCAATGCCTGTAGCATTTTCATATCTGCTCTTTTGAAGACGGTGTGACCTCTTTTGACAGAACACCTTTTGACTTTCCACGTTTTATCAACATTTATATAAAAGGAAGTTCAACCAGACATGAGTTATTTATTGTCTGGCACTGAAAAACGTACGTCGTCTCCTTTATTATCATCTCCCCATGACCGTAGAGTTTCTTTCCTTCTTTCTGCATATTCTATATGAGATCTAATCTGACTTGCGTTTTTGGTGATTATGTTGTCACACGGATTAAAGTCTTGTGAACATCTGGAGTTTAATGCTTCATGCACTTCTATAGTAATACTAAAACTCGAACACAACCAACTAAACTACGGAATAAAGTCCAACACTTCAAAATGATTAGGCCTTAGCTGAAATGTGCTGATGCTGCATTTTTTTTTTTTTTTTTTTAGTGTTTTTATACCACAGGTTTCCTGGATAGTGATGTCACATTGTGAAGTAAAAATAATGGGCAGTGTGCCAGTGGTTCTGTCGGTTTTACTGTCCAGCGCGAGGAGTAATGTTCCTCCTAAAGCGTCCGCTATCCCTCTGCGTGCCGTCATGAAGCTTGCTGCAGCAGCAATAGGAAAGAACAAACCCCGCCCTCTCTCCCTCCTCCCCGAGAACTGCTGCCTGCGGGGTTTAGCCCGCTGTGATGACCATTAGCGTCTGGCTGAGGCAGCAGGAGATAACAGGTGATTTAAAGCCCTGTACCCCGACACAGCCAGAGAGGAATGGCCGGCTGCTGCTTATCTCCCCCTCTGCTGTACTCCACACACTTTTACATTAGGCTCCCCCTATTCAGAGCCATCTGTCTTCCCAGTCAGGGTTTGATAAAACCTCCAGCGTTCTTTACGAAGAGGAGGAGCGGGAGACGCACGCCGCTACCCCACCTGCATACTTATGCGCCTACAATTCAGAGGTGGAAACTGACAACACCTAACTGGCTGAATACTTCATCTGCAGTGACTTGGAGCCTAGGGCGACGCAGCGAGACTCGACAACAATGGCTTAGTGCAGCACGCAGTTACGCGCAGGATACAGTTCCTGGTGGTGATAGGTGGACCTGTGTGTAACATCACCCCTGGACTAATTGCAAATCAATGATCTCGCTGAGATGAATGTAGAGGGATAATAATTGCCTTTGGCTTGGAGTGTATGAGCCATTCAAGACTGGTGCAATATACACCAGTCACAGCAGGAGAACTGATAAAAGCTGAGATGTTATCATACCTGAACAGTTTAAAAATAAAAAGCTTTACCATCATAAGGCTTTCTACCTCTGAACGGCTCAAAGACAACGATGGGAATATAACTCATACCGATTTCTCTGACAGCTTTTCTATGTCTATAGAGTGCTGATTAAATCTTAATACCATAACATATTGGGCAGCCTCTAGTCAGAAAGGAAAGGATTACTCCATCCATCTCGGATGTGCATATGCGGAGAAATATCTGCTATCTCTGGGGCACGAGTGAGTGGGGAAAAAAAAAATGCTTGTTATCTTGAGGACAACACAGAAGATCCAGAGATTGGATGTAAAAACTGAGACGGTTAAATTCAGCTGAGGCTCAGGGCTGTATAATTGCCCTGTGTTTTCTGTGCTTCCCGCTGAGGAGGCTATGTGGGCAGTGGCTGTCTTCCTTTGGTCCCTGCTCTGCAATTACGGTGTCATTGTGTGACAGTGGAACAGCCTTGGCAGCAGTAAAAGGACACAAAGTTCTCTTGTGTCAAACTTGACAAACTCAAAGAAGAGTGGATTCTGTTTTATTCTCGAATGTCATTTCTTCCCTCTTGCTGTCTTCCGTCTCTCTGCCTTTTATGTGCCAACGCTTCCATTAACCTTTGTCCCAACTAAACCTGAGGGCCAAGTACAAGTTGAGAATTACAATGAACTGCATTGAACAGGTTAATGCAGTCTTCTTTGAGACTTTGCTGCAGGTCTTTAGGTCAACTCACAACTGGAAGTGCAACTGTAAAGAATATACGTCTCAGTAGTGGATGAGCCCAGCTTATTCTCACAAATGGATGGCTGAATGGCCATGAATAGGTTGTCGACAACTATCAGGATGGCATATCGTTTTGAAGCCATTCACATCTTTGTTGACAAATTGGATGACATTAAGTTAAGGATCTAAAGCAGGGTTTTTAAGGGCTAATGTCCTGCAACATCTTAGTGGTGAGGCTGACGCATTTTTTTTTGTTTGTTTTATTTGTGAAATCATTTTCCATTTTCTTCATGAATATAAACTACTTTGTTCTGGTCCATAACATAGAAGTCTTGCATAATACATTAAAGTCTGCAGTTGTAATGAAACAAATGTAAAAAAAAAAGTTCAAGGCATATGAATATTTGACATCTTTTTTTTTTTTTACATTTCTTAGAAATAAAACATACAGAGAAGCTAAATTCTCGCTCTGCATAATGTATCAAAACTGCAGTCCTCTTGTGAAAAATTTCACAAGATGTAATCCATTAAAACCAGGGAAGAGATGGACTGTGCTTGTGCCATTTCGACTGGAAGTTTTGCCAGCTGGCTCCTAACCAATGAAAGGCTGTTTTAATAAATTTCTCCGGCTGTGATAAATTTACTGCCACGTTTTGTAATAGACCTTCGCGCTGGCCTGCATTCAAAAGAAATGTCAGCTTCAGTTTGATTATGTCTGCTTTCATCATATTTTAATTCAGGTACATGTATCTGACAAAACCTCTCCATTATCCAGCTCATATCTGAAGATGCAGCTGTTTAAGGAGCTTGAATGAGTAGCATTACCTGTAAGCCTTATTACGGATAAGCCCTTACTTTCCTGAGCATGTTAGTCATCAGAGTAATTCGACTGAGGATACTTTCTCTGTCAATTATCCTTGTTCGCGTTTTGGGGGGAGATTACAGGAGGCTGGTTATGGCCATTTTTCACGTTACTCCGGTATTTGATCTCTGTCTTTTTAGGTAAAGCGTATTCCTCCGGTTGATTCATCCCTAAACAGTTGATTTATGCGATGCTGACTTGCGGGATTTAAACAGCAAGTCTGGGCTTTAGAAACTTTGCTCAGTAAGGCTTTTGTATTTCAAGTTGAGCTTTATTTCTTCCGTGCGTACGAGTGGAGCCTTGAACTCTGAAGACACAATTAGACATGCTGTTAGATTGCTGCCTTAAGCAGCAGTCCCCCTGTGATGATGTCCTTGCCATTGACCCAGCTCTTCTGTCATCTTGGGTGTCGAACCATTGTGCATTGACACAGTTGCTCACTTCGACTCCGCCGCAGCGGTCACCCTCAAAACAGATCTCCAGCCTGGTGAAACCGAGTTTCTCATTTTACATCCTTCTCCTTTCCGTTACCCTGAGCAGGTGGGGGGGGGTGAATGAGCAGAAGAAAGGCAGCCTAAAAGGAAATCATGGCTGTGTGTTTAGAGTGCGTGTGTGACAAAGGTACACATGGACATTTTTAATCTTTCGCTCCAGGCTGTTGTTGCCACAAGGTTACAGGCTGCAGCCATGGCTGCAAACCACTGATGTGTTACAGCTCCAAGTGGCATTTCATGCTGCACTCACCTTCACCACTCCAAAGTAATCTGAGACGCCGTTTCGAACATATCTGGCATCTTGCACTACTCTGGATTTTGTTCAATTTACAGATGAATCCAATACGTTCACATAAATTTGACTCTTGGAACATTCAGTTGAGCTTTATTTAAATGCACAACACTGATGGGATTAGGAGCATCTTGTTGGATAACAGGGATTTCTAATACTACAGGAGAATTACAGGAATATAAAATAACCCATGAGGATCAAAAAAGGAAGTGAGGGATTGGCTCATAGTTTGACCCGGAGTCACCACAAGTACCATTGGCAGCACACCATGCTGGAATGAAATGCATTGCTGCCTCATGCTATAGAGCACACATGTACTGTACTTTCATGAGTTTGCCAGGGAACATTTAAATGATTCATAGACGCCTTGGGAGAAATGCGGTCAGATGAGACCAACATCAAAATCGCTGCCATCAAAAATATGTCGCGATGTCTGGATGTAGAGAAATGTTGAGTATGATCTGACACAATCTGCAAATTCAACTGTAGTGGCAGAAAATATGACTTTGGGCTGTTTTTCTACCAGCATAAAATGACTTCACCTTATTGAAAGGCTAATGCAAAGAGGTAAAACCTTTTATCCTTCGATCAGAGTCGAACAGAAAGGCAATAGTGCGCAGTCTTATCAAGGCAACGAAAGGGTAGCTAAAAATCTTGAGACATATGCAAATATTGTGACCAACTGAAGAAAATACCTTTTATGCTATGCTTTGCAAATTAAAGCCTCTTCATCATGTTCCAAGTCCTGTTTTGCTTTAGGGTCAAATACTTATTAAATCACATGGAAACCCATTTTTAACTTTATGTATTTTTTTCTAAATTACTTGGATGAAAGTCCTTTAGCAATTTGCACTTTGACAGTCAGGTTTCTGTTGCCAGAAGCATACGTCTGGCTGGCTTTTTGACCACCTTTCTTGGCAGGATAGGAAGAGCTCGTTTAGGCGTGATTACATGGAAGCAGCTTTTCAGCGCATTCCAAGCTTTTTGTTTGCCTGCTTTATCCAAAATGAAACCTGTTTTAATGTTAGGAATATTTGTCCCGATTGAACACTCGGCTGCAAGCACGAGTTGGTTTTTCATGTATTTATGATGATCGGTAACAGCTTTAAAACGTGCCACTATGTCATCTAAATGAAAAATCAAGATTTGCGGTTGGTAATACCAGTATTGCATAATGTGATTTATCAAAAACCCTTCAGTTTTTTTTTTTCTCCTGTAATAATTTTGCTCCCATGATCAAAAAGAAGACTTACAGAGCCTTAAGCAATCACATAAGAGATCCCAGCTGCCTTTTGGACTTTTTTTTTTTTTCCCCCTCCATCACTGAAAGCCTAAAAACCAGCCTCATCTCAACATGCAAAGGAAGTTGCTGTGCACGAGCCTCTGCAGTTGTAAAGCACTTCAGCAGGCGGTTTAAACCGTCAAACAGATCTCCTCCTTTGAGAAAGTTTGCCCATAAATGCCGCCTGGCCAGAGCAAACAGCATTATCAAAGGCTCACCCACCAAAACCACATGTTTTTCAGTCTGTTCCCATCTGGCAGCCATAGCAGAAGCTTACCCCCTCTCTCCAACAGGCTCAGAAGGAGCTTCTCCCCTAAGGCGGTGACCCCGCTGATCTTCACACTTCAGCACTGAGCATCATTGGACTCATTACTGCACTGTCTCTTTTCTTGAGTTTGGAATAAGTGTTCTTTATGGTATTCCCACTAAATAAATATTTAACTTTTTGTAACACTTTTTTTTTTATATGACAACTTAAATTTATTGAGGTCATGTGTGAAAGACCAATGCTAAGTAGGACATAGATGTCAAATGTAAAGATGATGACAAATGCTTTAATGTTTTAGTTTTTTTTTTTCTTTTAACAATCAAACATGTAAAGTGCAAAATATAGGGTGTTTTTCAACCTTGTGTTATTCTGATACACCTAAATAAAACCCAGTTAAATTACCCTCAGAACTCACCTAATGAGTAGGCTTTACCTGTGCATAATTTAAGCTGTTCAGTGAAGGCCTCAAAAGTTTTGTTTAGGGAACATTACAGCAACATGAAGAGAGCCGTCATTGAAAGCATCCATTTTGCAGTTTGAGACAAGCCACACGGGGGAAACGGCAAAACAAATGAAAGATGCTCTAAACGGATGAAATCAAAAAGATTTTTGTTTGATGGGATGGATAGAGCTAAAATACTGGGATATGTGGGGATGAATTTGCCTTCCATACTTTGTTGTTTGACGTTTAGTTGTAAAAATGCTGAAATGCACCTCTGTGTTGTAAAATCCCACAGAACGATTGTGACGCCTTTCAAGTTTTAGGTTCATGGTCAAGCTTTTATTTGTAAAAGCTTATCCATGCATATATATATTATGCAGAAGCACACCATATATGCATTTTTTGTCATATTCCTTTATTTTTCTTTTTTTTTTATGGATTTTTCTACATTAAATATTAGTGTTTACTGCTGCGTTTGCGCACATGCATATTGGCCTTCAACACTTTTCTTCTACCCAACTCGATTCCATTCTTCTGTACAATAAGGGAAAGCTTCATATACTGCCGTATGCATTTGTTGTGAAGTACGAAGGTGGATGAAGTAAATGCTTGAATGAGTATATCTTATGACCTGGAAAAATAAAATATTGTCCGTTTTACTGCTTTCTTTGTTCCCTCCCGTTTGATCCCGCCACGCTCTCTATTGGCCTCACAGATTGTCCTTGGTTCATATTTCAACGTGGCTCTGATTAAAGTGCTTCCATTTTTCTCCCTCGTAAACACACGAGAGGGGACGAACAGGATACAACTTTCTGTTCTTTCTATGTTCTCTTCGAGGTGTAATTTCAGTCTTGACCCTCGTTATAGTTGGTGTCGGATCTCATTTCCTGAAGTTTCCCAAATCACGGCTTTTCAAAGTAAATGTTCTATTAGTTAGTGAAACATTAAACAATGCTACTCTGTTAATTGCAGTTTCAGCTTGAACTTCAAATTATACAGTTAATTAACCAAACCCTTGCACATGGTGCCCGTGCCAATTTTATCCCCATGGCCCTAATAAAAGCAGTGTCACCTCGACTGTCATCCCCTCTCAGCGTGAGAGGCAGGTTGGAATGACGTGAAAGTATTTATTAGACTGCACAAGCACGCTGTTCATCAGCAGCACAGCAGGGGTAATCTCATTTCCAAGTTTGGTGGAAAATTTAACTTATTCACATCTTCTCAGATGTTTGCTAATTTAGTTTATACCCATGGCATATCTTATACTGTTCCAGAGCTAAATTTGTCCCTCGGAAATTCTAGGTTGCTCAGCGTCCATATATTAGAAGACCAATCTAATGTCTAAAGAGGGAGTTTGAGTAATGGTTTAACAAACTGGATGATCTTTCATCAAAAGGTTTTGTTCTTACAGTTCAGGCTCTGGTTTGCAGGGTAAGTTGTGGAGATTCCACATGTTTTTAGTCTGATTTTTTTTTTTTTTTGTTTCTGTTAATTCAACACTACATGAGCTTTTAAATCTGTGGCTTCCTATGAGGGAAAAAAACTTGAGCAATTAACACATAATTATACATTTGTGTAATTGAATTACAATGACCTATAATTATGTACAATCAGAACACATTTATCTCTGACTCGTAAAATTCTGTTGGACTTTTAATAGAACTCTGTTTATGCAACTTAAAAGCCTTTTGTCAAGCTACAACCCTGTTTTCAAATCCATGTGTTGCACTTTAGTTGCAACATTTGCTCAATTCGACATGCACTTTGTACCCCTTTCATATCAGTTTAAAATCAACTAGTCACTTAAATGATCTGACTGCATAGATTTTTAATACAAATACAACACAAACTGTTGGTGCGGAAGTTAAAACAGGAAGGTAGCTTCAATAATTACAGCAAACAACTGCAGCAAACCGGTGCATACAAAGAAGGAACCCGTCTTCCTCGCTGTGACTGTTTCTGACCATTAGCTGTGAATTTCTGAAGATGGCAGTAGGACCATAAGGAGAATATGGAGGCTCCCCCCCTGCACGAGATTATCTCTCATGTTGTACTGTTACAACATAGTGACATTTAAAAAAATTTACCAAAACATTTTTATACTATTTACCTACTGCAGCTCTAATGGGATGAATAATCATAAGGCTTCCTTCACATTCAGATATATTGCTTTATTTCCTGAAAACTATATTACATCCTGTTTCCATGGTGATAATCCTGGTCTCGACCAATTGACTCTTAGTAAATATCAGAGAGCATAACCCCTGATCAAACCAAACTAATGTTGAGAGACCTTTTGTTGAAGGACACTATTTACTATCTCAATATTCAAGGCAAAATGGCTTTTGACGTATCAAAAAGCCTTTAACATAATTTAAATTGTGATAAAACATAATTTTTTAAAATGCAATACTCAACAATAAATGAATTGTAATAGCTTTTTAGGAGCTTGAAAGCTTCCAAGATGAGTTACTGAGCCTTGGTCATTTTCAATGAACAGAACTTCTATTCTGTGGTTATCAGAGAAAGTGTCTGCATGCTGCCTTGTCAGGATGGATATAAAAACTTTATTACTATTTCAATACATCTTGATCACAAGCCAGCTCTTATCAATTTTTTTTTTTTCAACCTAGAAACAACAGAGACCACTTTATAAAGCACACGGACAAAATACAGGGACACACTCCATAAAACATGTGTGTGCACGGGCATGTTTTATGACACAATGATTACTGCAACTCTGAAACGAAAACATCCCTATTAATCAGATGTATGTTCTTGTAATGATATTAAACCAGCTGAGCCAGTAGCTTATAAATGTCTGCTAAGGAAAACGATTATAGATTCAAAAAGCTTTAATACATGCCATTATTGTTTTTCTGCCAGCTCTTAAAGTCTCTGCATAGACGGGCAGAAACTTTATTCTCTAACAAGACTTCTTGGGTGTAACATGATTTATTTTTCTGACATGATATAAATTGGTTTCCTCTCATGTCTGTCATCTGACAGCTCCATAGTCTCCCTCAGCTGATCATGTGTCAACCAGCTGGATAAGTTCCTGACTGGTCCCTCATTTAAAAGGCATTCTGTTCCCCTTATGCAATTTCTCTGTTACTCTATTTATTTATTTTTTTTAAGATATTGGAATTTTATTTCATTTGTGACATTTGGTGTTGACTTTTCCAAGTATATGATCATCCATGCTCAGTTATTTTTCCTGTGTTTTGTTTTGTTTCCTCAGTTCTTTATCTATTCTGTCTCCTAGTCATTTCCCCACACAGATGCAGTGCATTCAGTTAAATTGTCCTCATCTGACTTTCATTCCACTCATCACCCTCTCAGTCGTTAAAGCTCCAGTTTTCAGTCACTCCTTGTCAGATCGTTCAGTTGTTCTGTCTTGTCAGGACTCAGTTTTGTTTTTTTTTCTTCACCAGTTTGCTCAGGAAAACCCTCGTCTTTCTGTTCAGTTTTTCCAAGTGAACATTTAACCAAAGTAGCTACAGTACGATTCTGACACCCAGTTTACTTCATGCAAGTCCTCCTACTTAATAACTAAACCTGACAGAATAGTTCTAAGTCAGATGTGCCGGATGCTTTTGATGATTCTAGTAGAAAATGGCACAGTTCCACAAGTCACCAGTTTACTTCAAAGACAGTAAAAATATACAATATGACTGTTAGGTTTTGAACTACTTGTCCCCGCCCCCCATCAACTCCAGCTACAAGCGAGTCTGATGCTAATCTGAATAAATCAAATACCAGCATTATTGAATATGAATAACATCTTACTAGCTTTCTGGGTAATTTTACACATATATTTCATAAATTCAACCCTCATTCTTGTGAAGACATCTATTCTTGTTGGTGTAAGATAAAACTGTGAATGATTCACCCAGTGGTGAAGTCACCTTGGTTGCATCCAATCTTTTAAAAACTTGAGAACAATGTCTAATGAACTTCACTTTGACATTTGTCAATTTGCATAAATATACCATAAGCCTAAAGCGGATTGTGATGGGTTCATACTGTATCTGTCAGACCAGCTTGAATAATGACATGCAAAGCAGTAATGTGCAGCACTGTGTCTTTAGATTGTCACAGGATTAACTTAGCTGAGCTTTTATTCATCCTGGGAATGTTTTTGCCGAGTGGGCAACTTCCTTTGCATACATTCTCTTTTATTGCTCCGCTCCATTTTACAGCCGCCATTCCTGTAGCGCATATCCTCTGTGGGGAGGTTTGCTCGAACAATTCTGTGTTGGATTTGTTGATGAAAAGCACCGCAAAAAACGTAGAAATATAGCCTCCTTGCCTGACGGCTTGTTTCCAGCAGACCTGGGAGAACTAAAATTATGTCTAATAAATTGAACAAGGCAACAGCGGGTATGTTTCAACTTGCCTCCAAATTAATAATTCACCGACATTGATTGGGATCTAGAAGTCCCAGAAAAGTTAATGTTTTTGGTATCTTTATATGAAAGTTCTTCTTTCTTTGTCTTGTGGAGCACCATCATGAGGGAGTTTACAAGACGAAGCCAAAATCCTAGTCAAAACTCCCTAAAAGAGAGTTTTGTCTTGTGTACTGAGGAGAAGGTTTGCAGCACAAGGGTGTCATAATCAATATTCCGGGGAGAAGCTGCCAAGGCTCCTGTGAGATGAGCTAAAGACAGATCTTATCTGCTTTGTGTGTTCAAACGAAGGGGCTGTAGGGTGAACGACGAAGAGAAAGACGGCTGAAACAAGAGTTAGATGGAGGGAGTTCGACATTAGCTGAACAGCCATTCTCCATCAGAGATAAATGGAAGGGGATACGCTCTGAATAATTTATATGTACCAAAAATAAAATCAAAAAAGCTTTTCTTGCTCCTTACAGACTGATGAGTTTCCTGGAATCCTCTGAGGCTTGGAAACAACGTAGGAAGGGGTTAGAGTTTGTGCAGGGATGCTTATGCAGGTCCTTTTTAGTCAGCTGAAATATTTGCGGCGACATTCATAACTCGTTAATGATCATGCATCTTTCAACAGCGAATTTACCCGGACTAATTTGTCTTGACAGGATGTACAGAATGACTCAAATTGCAGTTTGCACTCAATTAGAAAAGGCTCTAAGACTACAAAGTGGACATACAATTTAAACTTTAGCACATTACAATGTTATATGCAAGATGGCTGCTGCCTGCATTAGGAATGTGTCCTTTTATGACTGTTGTTTAAGAACAAAGAACAGACACAATAAAATGGTTTGAGGTAAATAAGACAAAGTCCCTGATTGGTACATGTTTACAAAGTAGGATGGCACTCTTAAGTCGGTTTGGAGGTTCTTTTACAGAATTTTGGTCTTGAGGTTTAAAGACTTTCATCCTACCCTTCTGTACTCAAGATATGAAATCCACTTGAGGCAGATAAAGGCCCTAAGCCAACTCCTGCTTACCCTGCAAGGTGAAAATTCAATGTCTTAACCAATGGCAAGTTTTATAGTCTCATACATTTCTTACCATTGATTCTGACCTTTAAGGCATGTTCACAAGAATTAGATCAGACTACAACCAAATGGCCTCCAGCCATCTAAAACTTTATTACTTGGACCTTGAAGAGACATTTTAAAAAATGTCCTGAAAGTTGAGCCTGACTTCTCAGATTGTACGTTCCACAGCTGAAAGTCACTGAAATACTTTGTGTAAAGTCACTGAGATCCATCTCTTTACTTGCTTTATCCATTTTCTTCCTGTTGAGGATGGCAGAGGAATGGATGGTGGACTAATACCCGTCTCTAATGGCCGTCTTAAGCTGGCAAAAAGCTGGAAGCAGAGTAGACCCTGAACAGGTCGCCAATCCATCACAAAGAAAAACAACTGTGGACACACATCCTCCTACCGAGGGGGAATTTATGGTGCATTCGATTTGTATTCAGAAAGTATAACTTCTGAGTTTAAATTGAAAAAAATTTGAGAGTCCACTGCAGCCAGATTTGGTATTTTCCCCAAGCCACCCTAAGTTCAATATCCAGCAAGGCTGTCGCTCTTATAAATATCATAAAGGTTGTAGCTTAAACTTTGGCTACAACTTTTAGCTGTTCAAAATCTAGAAAGTCATTAATGACAATCTAAAGATTAAAATAAAGCAGAATTGGGGGGGGCACATGTTTTCATGTAAGATCACTTGTTTCATACAGATTATTTTAAAATGCCTGGTAGAGAAGAACAATGGATCTTGGCAACAGCAAGATTTCTAGAAGAAATATGTCGATCAAGAACTAGCCTCCGAGATAAATTGGTCTGCCCACTCCGTTTCCCCAAGTCCAATTATATCTGGATTAATTTGACTACTAAGGAAATTCCCTCTAAATTTGTGCTGTTGATAAAACTAAAACGGCACAATCACTACTCTACTATTCAGGAAAATGAAAACTTGGAATGGTTTCTTGGAAGCCAGGAATCAAACTTGGAGGCAGATACATAAGAGAAGACGTACTTCCCTTACGTCTTCCCTTGAAATCCTTCTCGCCTCCCATCTCTTTCGTCCTATTTAGGGTTTCAAAAAGGCCCCTCTGTTAAAGAGTGGCCATTTTCCATTGTTTGTTTCAATCAATAGAGTTAATGCCCTGTGGTAAACCCTCCAAGAAAGTCTATGCAAAAAAAAGCAACCGAGCCATGTTTAATTCTCCCTTTCAATCCATAATTTAGAAAGCTAAAACAGTCTCATATATTACAATCAAAGCAAATAAACATTTTCCTAAGAACAAGAAAAAAAAAACAAGGTATCAGTAATGTAATTTAAACTTCCGCTATATTCTGAAATTTACAACTCAAACCCAATATTTAGAAGCAAAGACATCATTAGAGTAAAGAAAATGTCTGTTTTTATGGTTGATATTCATGCAGCGTTGACATAAGGGAATCGTTTTGCCTGAAGGGAATAATTTAGTTCAGGATGGAGTGTGCCTTAAAAATCACTAACACCATATTTTCATGTTGTTGTTTTTTTCAGTGCACATTTAAAAATGGCCCTTTGAACATAATACTTGTTCCACTAGACCCTCAGCACTATGTTCAGCTTATTCAGATAAACAACAACAACCAGACCATAAAATGGAGCAATCAAAGCTGAAGCTGTGGAAAAATAGAACAACACCAACAGTCTCCTGATAGCAGTCCCATGAGGGTGGAATGCTCTTCACTCATCGTGGAGGGGAAAAAAAAAAAAAAAAAAGTGTTTTGTAGACCGAAAATGGGATTTCACCATCAGTGGTACAGAAATCACTTTGGCAAGAGCTCTGTTGGGGGGGAAATGCTGCATTTATTAATGGGTTTAGACTCTCAGGAAGCTCGACAGCATCAAGTTTAGCTCAACTTTCATCACTCTGAACTGCACTATATTAACCTCATTTGTATGTAAGACTTGGCTGTGCTAGGTGAAACGGAGCTGCACATCACCTCCGGCTCCAGTAGTTCCCCCACTCAGAAAGCGCGGAGGAATGATAATTAGCATCCTGGTCGCTATCGCAAATAATGCCTTGATGGACTTTGTAATTGAGGCAGAAACCCATGCTGGTGTCAGTTGCTCCACTTCACTTCTCTTAGATGAGTGCTACAATATGAAACGTACTAAAACAATAATCATGTTTTGAGTTGGGCTATACATACAACAGGCTGATTAGCTGTGACAGATCATTGCGGTCCAATCTTCTCAATTACTGCAGGAGAATCAAATAACACTGCTGTATTTGAATATAAAGTATTATACGAGCCAGAAGGCTGCAGATACTTTTGCCTCTAGCAGGTGAGGCGGCACGTTCTTTGACTGTGAGCAGTTATTGAATAAGCGAAGCTGGAACCATTGGGTTTCTTAATGTTTAGGTTCTGTTTAGACATTTAATCCATATGTTAGCTAGCAAGTCATATGTTTAATTGCTTCCTGTTTGTTTTCCCAGTGTTTGTGAGGCTGAGGCTGGCGCTTTAGTTTAGTAAATGTCTGACTTGCAGCAGAAAATGCAGCAATTGTCTTCACTTTCATATTTTAACTAACGGACAGATGGAGCAGGGCCAGGAGAAATGGTTATTAATATAAAACAATATTGTAAACCCACATGTTGCTTCACGTTATTATTTTAAAGAGCCCGTTTCATCATCTAAGTAGCGCTAACGTAAATGAATCGGCTTCTCCTCCGTATTTCAAAAGCAGATGAATAATTTTAAAATGAACTGTTTAGAACTAATAGAGGTAAGCATTTAGAAATCAGAACCTTCTCTATGATGTATAAACTGATGAACAGATCAGATTAATTTGGTTAAAAAAGGCTTAAATGGCAGCCTGGCTCTATTATCCAGTAGCTCTGTGAACATACACCTGAATTGGAATGACTGATTTCCTTGTGAAGCATCTATGACTGTCCTAATAAGGTATGTCTGATGTGATTTCTTTAACACCACCACTGTTTAGCTCACTAATATAAAGTATTAAGGTGGCATAGCTGTTAGGAGAAATAGAAATAACGCATGTCTGTGTGAACTGGAGTAACAATGCCAAGTCAAAGCTGGAGCGTACGTCACTTCTACCTGCAAAGCGCAATAACTTTAGTTTCTTGAATTTGAACTTTGGTCACAGGTCGCCATTCGACACTCAAATTAAAGTCACTGAGAGCTTTTAGATCCTCGGCTGAGGGGCAGTAGTTTGTACAAATTACTTATCTCAGACATTTCCCATGACTTCCTTCCCTCCAATGGACAATTGGCATATTGACATGTTTGATGCGAGTTTACAATCTTGAGCCTTTATCAATATTCTTCTCTGGTGGCTGTTGCTGTATGTCTTGATGTCTAAATTTGAGTTAATCATTCTTTTGCAACTTTGGAGAACATCTTCCAGTAGTTTTTTTAAAATTTAAAATCTGGAAATGAATGTGTATTTTGAACAAAGTTAAAACGTATTCATCTTTTGGGTCAAAAGTAAAGTTAAAATGTTATGCCCACATTGAAGTTAAGTCTTTGTGCTCACTGCTCCGTGTCCGAGTGTTTTTCTTAGTAAACATCGAGTAGAAAGAAAAGATTTGTCAGATAATTTGTGGTAATTACTCTCTCTTGCTATTTATCATGATAAAAATTTAAGATAATCACAAATTTTCTGGTTCATTAATATGTTCATGGAAAAATAAGATGGAAGTCTGCTGCTTCAGAAGAAGTTTTAATTGCTGCTAAATTTGTAGCTGTTGCCAAGCGCTTTTTTTGGACGGGGACGATGATTCAGCAAGTGACTCAAACAAAAACACTGAGAAGTTGGTGTATACTTTCATTTCTGCAATTTATAGAGAGGCTTATTAGCTGTGATTAACCTGGAAAACAAGAAGATTATTTTTTTCATAGAAATGAGTCAACCTCAGTATCTCTGTTCTCCAGATTCATTACGTTTTTACGACACGTTTCTGCAGCTTGAAGATAGATGGCAGTTTTCATGGATGAGAGCCGGCCCGGAAGGATTACAGCTAACGATGAGTGGATAAAATGTTGTTGTGCAACAATAGGCTTGGTTTTGCTATGAATAACTATAAAATAAATAAATAAATAAATGCAGAAGGCTATTACTAACAAAACTAGTAATTTAGATCAAAATGACCAGAAATTATCAGGAAATAGCTGAATAGTTGTCAGTCTCTGTTGTTGTTAAATACCTACCTGATAAGGGTTTGGTATTAAAATAACAATGGATGAAGAGATAAGTCCATCACTGGTGTTTTTTTTTTTTTTTTTTTTTTTTTTTTTGCGCACAAGTTCCACATGCATACAGAAGTAAGAGTTTTTGAACAAAAATAATTAAGCATCCCACTTAAAACACTTCAGTCAACGAGTCACTACACTAGCAATCCTCAATTAAACTATTACAAAGTAAAAATGAAAGAATAATGGATACCACTAAACTACCAGTAAAAATTATGCAATGATGTCACGTTGAGTGTGAAAAACCAGATTTATGTGAGAGGCATTTGGAAATGAAGACAAGTTTGTTTCCATCTGTAGTCAGTTTAGGCTGTTATTACTCACACACATCAAATGTGTAAAAAGATTTGTTTTGAAAATGAGGCCAAGATAATTAAGATTAGGTTAGGTACAGTATAGATTAAAAACAGTGTTCAAAACAACTAGTTCACAATGCAAAGCAAGAGTGAAGATAAAACATTATTTTGAGACGGTAATGTTTTACTAAATATAATGAATTGCATGATTTTGGACAATTAATTAAATATTGATTAGTCTTCCCCGGTGATGGATCTAATTAAGTATCGTAGGACACCAAGAAGGCAGATTTAGAGTGTGATGTTCCTGACAAGATGGCAGCTTAGATGGACATGCAGAAGCTCACGTTTTGCTGTTTCAAACAATCTTTTACGTTCAGTGTGTGCTTTGAACATTGTAAATGACAATTATTGTTTACTGCGAAAGGTAGCACAGGGCTAACTTTAGCATCAGTTGTTTAGCATCAGTTTTGCTTGATTAAGGATTAATGCAGTACATTCTGGGATACATTTTTTTAATACCAGTCTCTTTGTACCTTGTATTTCAGTCCAACAACAGTAAACACAGGAAAATCTTTCCTCTTATAAATGGTGTAGGAAATTTATTTATTTTAACCTCACACTTGAAGCCAGAAACTTGGTGGCCCCATAAGAACAATTGCAAAAAGTAATTTAGTTTGCATAGGTGTAGGACTCAGACAAGAGTGAAGATGCATTATAGCCCTAGATATTTTTTTTTCCCTTCTTAATTTCTCACCAACTCCCTCCATGAGGACAGTTAATGTGCTTTAACCCAGTTGGTCAAAGTTCAGTTCAACTGAACAGGAGTGTCGCATTATAAGTTAAACGGTTTCCTTTAATAACTACCACAGCGTGCCTTCCAGTCGGATAAAACCCGAAGCAAACGCAGAAATATTGCAGTTGTACCGATATATTGAAAACAAAATCCTATTATTTAAGCTATAATGCAAATGCCTGGGAGCAATGTCAAATGCACAACAAATAGCATAATTAAAAGTGCATATCTTAGCCCCACGTTATTTTTCATCTAGCACATTTGCAAGAGATGTCGAACATAAGAGAATGAATTTGTTTTTTTTTTACCCCACTAAAACTGTGATGTTGCCAAAGGAAACATAAAATCAAAATAAATTCACAAACATGACATCCAATAAAAACCAGCATATGAATCTATATTTTTCTCTGTATTGTGGTGTGAAGATCTGCCCTGTAGGCGAACAGACAAATCTATTTATCACATGAATCAGATGAACTTCAGTCTTTAGGAATATGAGATTACTGTGAAAAATGTGAAGTCTTTTATACTGAGTTGTTTCTGCACAGCACTTAGCTACAGTATCCTCATCCTTGCCATGTGTTGTTTGTCCTTTCTGCAGTATCAATATCACATTTGACTAAATTTTCCCTTTAGCCGCGATGGGTCACTGAGCCATTTAAGTGTTCAGATGTTTAATATTGGATTTTGTACCTGAGGGAGAATTTGAAACGATGATTTATGCAAGGTTTTAACTGCTCCCTCAGTTGACATCAAGCTTCATTGTCTAAGTGTGGTTCTGAACGTCCCTGACAGCACAGCTAGATTCTCTTTTAAAGACTAAAATCCATTGCTCTTTAACATTTCCCCACGAAACAATATAGATTTTGTGTGTGTGTGTGTGTGTGTGTTGCTATTTTATCTCTCTGTCTTTTTCACATTTTCAGTGGATTTTTTTCCTTGAATCTCGTCAGTGTGGGGTACATGTGTATTCAGCTGACAAATGGGAATCCAATTATTTAATCTGAAGCTAAAGTGCTGACTTTACAGAGGCGCCTGTTGTCTCCAAAGCCCATGGGTCTGAAAGTCCGTCTGCTCGGGGCATTCCCCCAAGAGTAGCATCTGTTAGTGCATGTAATTACTCGAATTAATCAAAAATTGTTGGAGGAAACATTTTTACCAAGAAGGCTTGTGTGGATCTGAAAGCTGTCTGCAGTTAGTTTTCCTAATACCCTGTGAATCCATCTTCTATTAAAAATGTCCTTTTAAAATTGATGTGTAACATTTGAAAATAAAAGCTAACCTAAAATTTGTTTTGCATGTATGTTGAGTTATAATTTTTTTTTCTACAAATGCCGTTTCCCCTCTGTCCATTCAAGTCTTCCTTCATTTTTGTCCACTTCCTAATTTCATGAATAATTTAAGGACTCTAGGTAGGAACATTTCTCTGCTTTCCTCATGCAGTGCTGTGTGAAAAATATTTACCAGATTATGGATTCATAATTTTTTTTTTTGCTGTCTTGCTAAAGCAGCACGTTTCAAATGATCACACATAAGATGATGTACCTGAGGTTTCAGAACCTGTTTGCCAACATGAAGTAGGGAAAAAAAAAAAATCAAAAAGCGTCATACTGTTCCTTGATTCATGGGCCGATGAGAAACAAAGCCACTTGCCTCCATCAATCCAGGTTAGAAAGGTTCTTTTTAAAATAACTTTTATAAAAAAGAGAGTCTTTCTTTTTATAAGAAAGTAATGAATCGCCACAAAAGGCATTGTCCTTAAATAAGCTTGTTTTTACTTAGTTTCTACTTAAAATATTGTGGCTATTACAAAATAAAAAATTTAAGTCGTTTTCAAAATCTATCATCAATCTGTAGAAACTGACTTAAAAAAATCAAAATCAAACCCATCGCACAGACTGCTTTTATCTCTTTCCAGTCCATTCTTTTTTTATAAATCATTTTCATTCCCCACTTTTTATTTTTTTATTATTATTATTATTATTTTTTTTATTTTTGTCTCCCATTTTCCTTCTGCTCCTCTTGTGCAGTAAAATTATTTGACTTTGACCACATCTTACAGGCAGATAAGCCAAAGATCAACCTTGAATCGACAGATGGGACGTTCCCCGCAAAACTAAGAGATCTCAGAGCAGCGAAGGCGATAATCAAATCACTTTGTCCAATCTCTTTAAACTTCAAAAACCCACCCGAGAAAGTATCTGCAGCAAATCTGATAGTTTTTTTTTGGTTTTTTTTGCCACATAATAAACACGATCATACAAAGAAAAATGACAGCAAGGATAAAAATCTGAAAGTAATTGAAAAATAAATTCAGTACTCCAAAGAAGGAGATGAGACTGTGTCAGTCCTAGTTTCACAGTTCAGAGAGAGATTTAATAGACAGGATTTGCTAATTTTACTCTTCTTTCAAAGAACCAAAACAACTTTAGCACACATTATGCAGGGGTCTCCACTCCGTCCCTGTGTATTCTGTTTTATTATAACAAAACGTTCACAAAGAGAGCACCGGGTTTCCTGCAGACGGCCTCGTTTGTGAATGATGACTGTGTAATTTCCATCCAGGAGTTCTTAGCAACTTGGCAATCTTTTGAAGGCATTTTGTGGTGAATCTTACAAATGTACATAATTCCTCACCACGTCCGATATGTGCTCCCCAGAAATATTTGTGTGGATACCAAAACAGACTTGTGAAGGAGGACTAGTTGAAACAAAATATCAACATTGTGTCCTTATTTTTACAGAGAAATGCATTAGGACAGCAAACTTCTGACCAATCACACCTCGCATCAGAGTTCTGCAAAAATAATTCAAGTCGGGTGTCTCGATGGGGAGGAGGACGTCACATGAGTCACGTGATCAACAAGTGGATGTAGCCACAGGCAAAAACCAGGAAGAAAACGACAGGAAGTAGTTGGATAATTTTTCTAATGACTAATTGCGTGAACAAACTTATTCACGTGTAATTTTAAATTCATTCAATAGAAAAACCACAGTGCTGAAATTGTGTGTTTTTGTTTTGTTTGTTTTTCTAGCTAATTATTGACAGTTTTGTGCACATTTGTAATAGAAACATGACTAGTGTTGATCTTGCAGAAAAGCAAAGATAGAAGATACTTGAAATACTTGTCAAGTAATACTGTCCAAAGGATGACATTTACATTCATGGCAGCTTCGATCCTTGAAGGATTGTGTCCATGAAAACAGATGGTTATACACTGAATCACCAGGTCATGTCTTTCCATCCTGTGGAAGAAAAAAAACTGTGGAAATAAACAGATAAAAATACAGTTTTTAAAACTCCTCAGTGATTGGGGAGTCGGGGGGGGTTCAGAAACCATTGGGTTTAAAATGCACATAGCATTCACTCAAGTTTTTAGGATTTTTATTCATAATCTTATCACTACGATCTCTGCATCTATTCTCCCAAAGTTCTTATCTGAAAATCCTCAAAGACTTACCTGAAGTCTCAGGTGGAGTGTTTAATCGTTTTAGTTTTTGATAGGGGATCAAAAACCGAAGCATAAACAAGAACTAGAGAATAAATATGTTTGTGGCCAAATCTTGTTTGTTACCCTGAAGGACTCGGAGGCTTTCAGAAGTGTTTCTGCATGGCGTGTGAAGGCTCAGGGCCACTGTGCTTGTCAGATCGCCAAAATCACAGTCGGACGCTGACATTTCAGCTGTGTGTGTGTGTGCGTGTGCGTGTGCGTGTGCGTGTGTGCATGCACCATTTCCTTTTACAATTCCAGGTTTTCCTGCTGGTGATCTTTACAAAAATTGTGAAAAGTAAATGTTTCCTTTGCCATTCAACACCATGTGCAAACATGAGATTGCTCTCAACTCAACAGTAAGGACTGAACGCACAAGCAGAAAGAAACCCGCTTGTTCAATGGATATGAATTGCTGCTTCTACTTCTTGACTTTTTTTTTTTTTTTCATTTTAGGAAGCTCTTGTTTCCATGCAACCAATCCTGTCTTGCCGAATCTTCCCGTTTCTTCTTGTGTCTATTTCAGAACTACTTTGAAAACAAAAGCATAATAAAATCACATTTTTACCATTAAGAAATCATGTAAATGGCCTGGTTGAACCACCTGCTGGTGGCGAATAACCGGATGAAGAAGCTGGTTAGAAAATACATTGTTAAAAATATTCTTGTAGTCATTTATGTCCAGCTCCTCCTGGACATGCTGTAAAATTAATCTTGCATTTACATATTAGGAATTCCAGTATTCATTGCTGTGAAGAGAGCCATTCTATATAATGGCTGTTTTTGGAGCACTAAAGGCAGTGCTCTGTGGCGTTAATTAAAACATTAGGCAGGGTTGTCATTTCCTGTGACAATCTTCATATGCAACACGTTTACGGCTCTGCACAGAACTATGGCAGAAAGCGGTGCCGGCGAAATACCCGAGTGAACCTTTAACTACCCCACTTATGTGGGACTGAAAGGCTGCGGTGCTCATTTCACGGGTAAACATGTATTTCCACTTGGCTGCCTTCCATCTACTCTATGTGACAGTCACTCAGGCTGTGGCTTACAATGGCATTGTCGTGGGGTCTGAGCAGAGGACGGAGCACAACACCATATCACTTTCTCATCTGTGGCTTTTATTTACACATTAACGCATGGGTACTTCTCCTCTTTTTACGTCTCACTGTACACCATACGATGTTTTTCCTCTTTTGACCCCCCTACCCCCTCCTCTCCAATTTCTGACTTCACCATCCATCCTCCTTATCACTTCACACCTATGCAGGCTCACATGTGCTTCACGGATTAAGCTGCTGATGTTGTTTTAGGATGCATAAATCGCTAAGAAAGTAAAAATGTAATTTGTAGATTCTGCTAAGTAATTTCACATCAGAGTGACTTATCACTGAACTGTGGATTGAGACGTATGATGGTGACGTATGAGATGAGGATGGTATGGTGTTTTTCAACTGGAGAGAGGTTTTTTTTTTAGTTTTTTTTTGTTTTTTAATGTAAATGAGCTTTTAAAAAGCCATTCTAATACAGGCAGTGTTCCTTAACACTGCAACATGGGAATGTCAAGTGATTTAAGTCATACCTTTGATTTGTTATCTGTTCAAAAATATTTATTTATTCTATGCCCGAGAAGTTTTCAATCCATCTGGCAAATTGCTCCAAGTACTATGGAAACCATTAGCCTCAGCAGCTGTTGCTATGGCAAAGATTTTTTTCCTGGAGGCATGAATATAAGATGGAGGAAACGCAGATTGCTTCACTGTTGCATCTGGATATAAAACACCATGACAGAGTTGCTAAATTGAACTGACTGAGAGAAGCACAGTGGCTTCTTTCTCTATTAGCCAAACAACAGTGACTGACTTTGGATATTTTTGTCATATTGATGTAGGCTATATGTTTTTTCTTTTTTTTTCCAGTGTTTTGAATAAACAGCACTTGTGCTTCAGAAACCAAACTTTTTGTCTGAACATAGATTTATAATGGTAAATCTACTATTTTAATTTTCTTTCAAGACCCAGGGAAGTTTTGATCTCTGCAAGTGCCAAATAAATTGCCAATAATACAGCAAGACACATCCTCTATAAACGAGAATGACTAAATATTTTCTGAGAAGGGAATTAACATGATTGTCAATTTAGTCCCAAAGAACAATCGTCTTGCAAAGTTTTGTAACTAAACGATCAGACTACAAACTCCTTTGTACGTAATTGGGATGGAATATGTCTTGACAATTTAGAAGTATTTAGAAATATTTTTGTATTTGTAGAGGGGTGAAAAATGAGTTCTTAGTAAATAGAAACAATAAATAAGAAAATAGGCACCCCAACATATTTTTTATTTTTGTATCTTTAATTTCTCATTGTACTAAGTTCTTTAGTGTGATTTTAGTTAGTCCTATGCAATTCCACACACAACCGCTAGGGGCGCTGCCGCGTTGCTGGCATAGAGAAGATTGAGCACACAAGAAGAATAAATCTTCCGGTTGAATGTGAAGGAAGCTCAACGTGTGTGTCTCATCTTTCTCATACCACAGGTCAGTAAAAATGTGTTTTATGCATATATATTAGTTCTTGGAAGAATTGAAAAGGTTCTTGAATCAAATCTCAACTAATGAGTCGTGAAGTTCGCTTTGTAATTGTTATTAAAACGGGACTTGTTCATGAAGGCTAATGGGAGCTAATGCTAGCGGGCCTCTACACGTGTGTGAGCTAGCTTAGGGACAGCGGAGTTCATTTGAACTTGTATTTCGCACTTTTTGAAAGAGTTCTCACTCAAAGGACATTGTTCTGGTTTCTTTATTTTATAAATGTGTTGTTTTTGATGGGTTTGTTGAAAAAGCTGATAAACTATATCTTCGTGTGAAACTGAGTACGGAGGCACAGTATTAAAGGAGCATTGCGCCTTTTTCAGTTTGATATTGAAAGAATAGTTGTTTATGCAAGATGTAAAATATTATTGTTCTACTTAAACAATGGATATTGTTAAAAGCTAAAATGCTTAAATGTTAAAATATATTTTATATTGATAGTTAAATACAAAAGGTCTCAGAAAAGAAGACAAGGTATTGAATTTAAAACACTAACTATAAAATTAATATGGTTTAGAGAAGTAAAAGCTATTTCTTAATTTTGTAAATTGATAGAATTCATAATGCTAAATAGAGCATGTTAAAAGAATGATTGTTTGGTTTAAAGGTATATTACAATCATTTCTGATGTAATGAAGTTAAGGGTTCTCTACCTGAAGTATGCGATATCTTAAGTATGTTGTATAGGAAGTGTGTTTATAACACAGAAGAAGAAGAAATCTTCTGGTTGAATGTGAAGGAAGCTCAACGTGTGTGTCTCGTCTTTCTCATACCACAGCATCACACGTTGAGGGAAGATCATCTTATACATTACCCTCAGCCATCCAAGGTTGCAGGGTAACGAATTCTTACTTGCTAAAAAGCTCAAGCTTGGTCACAGCGATTGATTGGCGTCTGTTAGAGCTGATTTTTAAAGACTTGTCGATGGGATTAAAATTTGGATGATAAAACTTTCCCATCGTACCTCTAGTTGAGTGTCGTGTTGTCCTGTGGGAAACACAACTAAACAATCTTAATAGTCTTAGCAGGTTCTCATGCAGGATCAGCTTCTGTGAAGTTGTATCCATCTTCCCATCACCTCTTCGTTTCCCTGTCCGTTAAGAAAAGCATCCACACAGCATGCTTTTTTTTTTTTATTTTATTTTTTTTTTAGTCCTGCTGTGTGGATGTTTGCTGATTACTTGACTTCAATAAGCGACTGGCAGAATTTTATGAATAGCATAAAATACTTTTCCTTGCCTCTGCAGTCACCAGGGGCTTTGATTGCCAATGGATTAAATGTTTTGAGACGGTCAGAAGTCCATTTACAGTTTATTGTTGAAACCTTCAGCATATGTTTTATTTGCATGTCGGATGTATTGGATTTTTAAGTTTATGAAAAACCTTTTGTCTTTCGAAAATGCAACTGCAACTTTTTATGTTTCTGTCCAGTATTTTTCTGGTCCAGATTTTGGAAAATCTGACTTTCTGGCATTTTTTGTTGTTGTTGTAAGCTTCAGTGCAAAGGTACAGCAGTTAACACTGCTGTACCTCTCTCAGCTAAAAACATTTTCAGACCTTTCTGTGAGGACGTTATTATGTGTGTGTTTTTCTCTGGTTACTCCAGCATTCTGCTGAACAATCCCTGTGTAAGCAGTGAACTTTGACCGCGGCGTTGTTGAAGCATGACCGTGGAGCTAATAAACTGAAGATATCTGTCAAAGCACTCCCGACGGAGCCGAATGGAGCCGATCAGTTTGGAAACAAAGTTCACAGATCTCACGTTGCACTCTGCATCACAGTTTTTCCAGTATCTCTCTACCCTGATGGGTCTATTCATCCCCTTTTCACTGTCGGAACCGATGCAAGGAATTCAGATTTCAAGATGCACAATGCATCCAATGACGAGGTCAAAGGAGGATTTAAGTGTTTTAAGCTAACATCAGGTAACAGAAATGATATGCTTATAAAATAAAATAAAAACATACTAAACACCAAAAAAAAAAAAAAGTTTAACAAATTAAATTCAAAGCAATATCAGAATTGATATTTGATATCCGTTTAATTTGTGAAAGGTTTTTCAGATTTCTAAGTGAATTCAGATCAAAGACTAGATTTCTCCAGTCTCTTTAAAATCAGCATATTGCCACAGAAACATTTTTGGTGAACTGCCTTTGGCTGAAATTCATGCTAATTAAAACTCCATTCTACAAAGGGCAAAAAAACAACAACAAAAAAAACCATTAACGCCACAAACTCTTCCACAAATGGGTATTTTTGATTCACTGAAGTAAAGTAAATCAAAAATCATTTGCTATTTGGGTAATTAAAATTATTTTGTAAATAATGAGCCCATTAGCTGTGCAGTTATGTACAGTACTGGCACAATGCATTAAGGTTTTTCTGTTCCCTGGTACATTTGAGAAGGTGAAAATACACATCTGTTAGGACTGTTGGTTGTTTGCAAAGTTATATTGTTGAGAGAAAAGGTATGCACTCATTCTGTATATGTGATCACATACTAGATTCATAGTTTGCATATAAGCTGGCAGTTCAGCCCTGGTGTTAGCTGGGAATATTCAGAACATAATACAGCAAAACAACATCCAGTTCTGGACTATTTTGTTGTTTACAAATGAAAAGAATTAATGTTAACTTTCATAGATGTAATGTAATATGTCATGCATGGTTGTCGTTGTACATTCTTGCTACTTGCAGCACGTAACGAGACAGCAAAAGGCATAGTTAAAAAAAACACACACAATAATGTGCATGCCCAAGGTACAAATATTTTTTTTTTTATATCAGACAAAAACATCAAACATGAGAAACAATTTTTCCCGCCAGGAGAGAGAATTAAAAATGATCCTGAACTGAAGAGGCACGACTCTATTGGAAATAACCAGTACTTTGCGACTGAGGTTTATTGTTCTTTGATGCTTTACTTTGAGAAAATTGTGGGTTTTCTTGTTTTTTCTTCTCAATTATATGAAAATAAAAATAAATTTAAGGTCCAAGCATTTATTATTCAAAACAGAATTGGTCCAGTGCCAAGGAAACAGAACTCTGAGCAAAGATGACTTAAACAACATAGAAAATCTATAAATACAACCTGCAAAGAACGAAAAATGACTAAGTCTTTCTTTCTTAATGTATTAATATTCTGGTTATGAATAGTCTTGTACATAATACTGTAACTGGAGACCATCATCTGAAACTCGCATCTTTTCCTGCGTTCTTTTTCTGCTGACTGAAATTCATCAAAAAGGTTTTTTCTGTCTAAAATCCCTTGGGTTATTTTTATTTTTTTTTTTTTAAACCATTTTGGGTAACCCATGGTTAATGACACAATAAAATTGGAGGGTAAAATTTCAACCGTGGTTTGGTAATCAGTCACATGTCACTGAAGGGAATAACATTAGAATTTTTTTTTTTGAATCAGTTCAAACTTTTTTGATGGAGCCCTACTCTCAGAGGCTTCAAAAGTTAATCAAAACGGTCAGATGAGGCAGAGATATAAGGAATAACTGAATTTCTCCCTTTGCTATAAATCCATAAGAGATCAAGGGCATAATGATGAGAGGGTGAATGTCTGTACATTTTCATTGGAATTTAAATAAAAGGCGCTATATGAACAGATATGCAGAGTACGTTTTTTTTTTTTTTTTCCCAGGTAGATGTACAGTAACTACAGTAAAGTAGTTTTAATATTTTTGGAAATGTCTACAACTTCACAGGATCAAAGATCTTGATGGTGAGTTGTCTTTAGATCAAATCTACTTCTTATCTGGGGATCTTTATGTTTGGACAAGTGGTTTGTAAAGTTTCATCAAAAAGGTTGCAGGTTCGAATCCCAGTCTGGGCTCGATCTGCATAGGGCTTGCATGTTTTCTACAATATCTTCTATGCATAGATTACTTTAAATAATTGCCCCGCAGGGAATGTGTGCACAGCTGGCCTGTGATGTACTGGCAACCTGTGCAGGTACCAAGCTCCTCCATCACTTTAAATAACTTTTTCACTTTTTTATTTCAATTTATTTATTGCAACTGCTATCACTTCATGTAGTACATAATGGGGCAGAATGAACTACAGAAATTAAACGGCTATCCTGCTGTTTATGGTGAAAGAAATGCTTTAGGCTGCATGTCATTTGCAGCCTAAAGCAGGATCTTTAGCTCCGTCCACCTTTCTGACAACTATCGCGATGCTTTTACGAATATGCAGCGGCAGTTATTTTGTAATACACATCGATCTAAATTAGAGGACCTTCTTCTGTAGGCTCTCTGTGGCTTATTGCCAATGGGATTTGAGGAATGTATGACTAGTATTTGCCATGCAGCCAAAAGATTTCCACTCCTGAGCTGTTAATCTACCACGACTTACCATGGACCTCTTGGCTGCTTCCCTGATAATGCTCTTTTCCCGGCTTGAAAGTTTAGGTAGACAGCCTTGTTTTGGTAGGCTTGCAGTTCTGGCATGCTCCGTTTTAGATTTCAGAAGAGAATAAAAGAAGACTAGAAAAGAAAGGTTGCTCTTTTGAAGCTAAAATGATTAAGGGATTACTAAAAACAATAGATTTAGCCGACAATTTAATCATAAATCCACTTTATCCACCTTAACGGCATGAGATGAAGGCGGTGAGAAAGTAGCTATGCTAATGGCAAACATAAACCTATTGTAGAGTATTCTAAAGAAATAAGGTAACGTAGCTGAAAGCGAGGGTAATTCAACATCTATGATGTGGTAAATGAATGTAAAAATTTGACTTTTGCTTTCATCCAGCAATTTAATCCAGATTCATGTGTGTGAAATAGTGTTTAGAGACTAATATGGTAGCCCCTCTCTGGGTCTTTGTTTTACCCTAGATAAGGTTTTTCATGGCAGTTCTTTTTTTTTTTTCCTAATAGTCATATCGTATTTAATTGTACTACTTATTTTTATCAAACATCAGAACGAATCTCGCATTTGCTTGAAACTGCAATGTGGTTTTGCACTGCAGTTCTGTGGCGTTGATAAGCATCACGGAGTGGGATTTACTTCTGTGGAGGCGTGAGCTAATCTCCTAATAATGAGGTCCGTCTGCAGCAGTGACAATAAGCGCAGCACCTGCACTTTAATACTCGACACCGGTCGACACGGACGACATCATATTGCCAGATTAATCGGCAGTCACCATCAAGTCATCCTGAATGTAATTCACCATTTCATTTGAACCTCAAACATTGTTGTTGCCAGCTGCACCTGTTGATTGCTGCACTGCTCTGCCTTTGGACCCGCCTGTTGCTGCACACATGCACACCCCCATACTGCCCGCTCTCCCTAAAATGGTTTCTCCTGCATAGTTTCCATAGAAACAGTCTAGTTTTAGTGATCTGTTGTTTAGCCTCAGATACACTGGCTAATTTTTTTTTTTTTTTACAATGAGGGTCTTTGATGATAAAGAAAGCTAGGTTGCAGGATTTACATAATGAATGGATGCCACGCTAGATCAGTCACAACCCAGAGCTGATGATTGCTTTTTGATGAATTTCTTTCCCCTGTGTCCTTAGGTAATTCAGCTGCAGAGGTCCATTCTGTGCAAAAAAAGGGGCAATACACACATTTAGATATTTAGGTCAGCTTCTATCTGTTTATCTGCATGCAGCCTTGACACAGCAGTCATAAGGTACAAAACCAAAGGAATACATTTTACATAAAGCCTCACAACGAGGCCAGCAGAGATTGGCCTCTTCACATTCAGCTTTATTGAGAAGTTTTGTTTTTTTGAGGACAATCTGAAGACTTTTTGCACGAGTCATCCATGCAGACATTGTGAAAGGCCTCTTCTAATCTGACCCACGCGAAGCACAAAGACGAGCAACGGGTATACATTTATATACGTCCGAGTTTGCGTGCCGTGGCGTTAGAGGGAACGGGGAAATTTAATCGCTTCCCAACAGGTGTGAGTGGTATTGATTTTTGCCTTCTTTGTGAGCTCCAAACCTTCAGGAAGGGACACGAACCCCTCAATCAATGCAACCTCCCCTTGGGGTCTAACACCACTCTAACACACTGCCTCCTATTTTTGTGAGTGTGTGTGTAAACAATGGATTCTTGTGCTTATTTCTGTAAGGGTTGTACAAGGGTGAGCTTTAACAACGCTTTAAAAAATTGTTGTTTCTTCCTGTGGGGAGATGGGGGGAGTAAAGCTCTTAAACAAAATTCTGGAGGATTCTGTTCAGTTTTCAGCGTGCAAAAATACTTCACCTGTTGCTGGGGAGAGGAAGAACATCAAATAGTTGAAGGAGTCCGTTTTGGCTTGACGAGTGCCTTAGTCAATAAAAGGCCTTTCCTTTTCCGTCTGTCGGAGAGCTGAAATTGCGTGACCTCCAACAGAAGCGGTGCCACTGTGACCTGACCCCTCTTAGTGGCATAATCTCATCTGCTTGCTTTTTTTTGCCACTCCTCTATCCATATCCAAACTCGCAAACTCTCACTTCTTTGTGACTCCAGTAATGCTTGCCTCAGCAGGCAGGAGGGCCAAATGGACTGCATAAAGGGACTGTGTTTACTGCCACAACTAATATCCTCGTTAACACTAATCTGTGGGGAGTGTGAAAGCCATAGCAAGAGATGGAGGCTTTTCAAAGGGGAGAAAGAAGGGAGGAATGGGTAGAATGGAGTTTGGGGGAAAAAAAAAATAAAAAGACTAGGAAACGGAAGCAGGCGGACTGAGAGACCAGTGAGCTCGTCTGAGTTTTTGATACCTTTCATGATGGAATGAAAGGTATGAAATTAACTTCCCTCACCCGTCCACTCCCCCTCTGCAAGCCGGCTGCACTGCGCGCTCCCCATGCACTGTATCTGGCACACAGATACACCTACACCGCAACATAAATTCCCTCATACATGCAAACAAGTATTCTCATTAACAACCCAATGAAGTTGGCAAGCTTCCATGCATAATCTGTGTCTCCATTAGACACACACAGCTAATGGATCATTACTTTTAAGTATGTTCTCTGTCAAGCATGAACCTTGAGCAACACAAAATCCCCATGTGGTGCAGAGGCATGCAAAGTTCAGACTGCTTGTTCGAAGGTTCTCTGATCACAGGTAAAACGTCATTGTCTGTGGCTTATTTTTTATTTTTTTGGGGGGGGCAGGGGTGACTTATCTGTAAACGTAAATCCCTTTCGGGCCATCACTAAAAACTGGACTTGAGATTGAAAAGGAAACTTAAATCACTGCTTGTTTTTTCACTTTTAATCCTCTCAACTGTTCATCTGTCTAAAAAAAATGTATATAAATTTTGTTAATTTTGAAACTGTTTCAAAACAGACGCCAACATCTATAGTTATTGACAACCCGTTCTGTTAAACTTTAAAGTAAGGGGTTTTATGTTGCATCCATCTCATAGGACAAGCAACTCTAAACTAAAAATGGAGTAATATTACATCGGTGTGCAAAATAAAAATGTTTCTAGGCATCCAAATTAAACCTAGAGTATGCAAAAAAAGCCATCACTCTGTTTCACAGTGATACTTAAATGCTGCTGTTAAGTTTTGACGTATCTAATTCTAAGGCTGTCCCAATAGTTTAAAAAAATGAAATGTGCTTGCATTTAGCATTTTTACCAAAACAATGATTTTTTTTTTCATTTTTTTTTTTTTTCATAAAACTCAAAATATTTTTTTAACAATCTCTCTGCTCAGTGTAGCACTGCCAGTTCAGGTTTAATCAGCCCAGACACCTCTACAGAAACACACTTCACCTAAATGACACACACACTTTTTTTTACAATATATTATACAGTAGATCAAGAAAAATCTGAGATCTTTATGTGAACAATGGCTGTCCGGCTCCTGGCAGTCAAGTGGGATGTCGTATTTCTCATTTTTTGAGGAAGCTGTTTTTGTTATTTTGTTAGCTCATGTATATGCTGATTGTTAAGTCCATTTAAAGACTTTAAAGATCAATTTAGAAAAAAAATTACTTGGTGTAAAATTTAATCGCAACTGATGAGTAGGACGCTGGCATACATTTGAAAGTATCTCTTCACTTTGCTATATTGTCTTAGATGCAGTACTGTTATATCATTTTAAAAAGTCAGATTCAGTTCATTTACCCCTTAACTTGGGTAAATAAACTGAGTTGAGTTGGACCTCCATTTCCTGTTCAACACGAGCTACAAAAGGTCAATCAATTCAGAGCTGAAGGAAGCAGAACTAACACTTTGACATCATTTCTTATATGTATTTTCAATTGCCAGTTGAATTATGAGAAAAGAGCAAAACTTTCAAGTTGTCTATGTAATTCCACATCTGCTTTTGTTTAAACTGTAGCAAAGGCTCTTTTCTCTTTGTTTCTGAATGACGAACGATTCACATTTTTTCTTATCACACAGATTGTTGCACATGGGTCAAAGTTTCCAATTCCACAGTCCTCTTGAAGGAGTCAAACATATGTCGGCGCTCACGCCCGACCATCAAAATTCAGCATGGAGAGTCCTCGCTGTCAATTGGACTGGCCTTCCATTGTCAGCCATTTGTCAAACACACCCCAAGATTTTGCTTGTGCTGCTCCCCACTTGCTGATTGCATCTTTCATGTCAAACCAGAAAGCAATTTTTCTTTCAGCTATGAATCATCCCTGCAGATCCGTTTCAGAGTTAGAAATAATAAATTGAAGCCTTGGACAAAAATATAAAAAAAGAAGAAAAAAAAGGTTGCTTGCATCAATCTAGTGCATTATTTGCTACAAACGTCCCTTGAGGTTGCTTCAGTTCTCGTTCAGGTTGTTGAAACCTGTACTAGAACTGCTGGGAGTTTGTCCTGTTGTGGATGTTATTTCTGGGTGTCAAAAAGTAGTGACTGGGAGGTTGTTAACATTTAGCCTTCGTTATGTTTTATGTTCACATTACTATTAGATATATTGTGCAATATTTCATTTTGCGTGTTATAAATCCCAAGGACATTGGGTACACTGAGATTGTAAAGCTGTAAAACACTTGATATTGTGTTTCTTCCTCATGCGCTGATTTACCAACAGGTTGAGGGCGGTGCATGACACCACTTTATTGGAAGTCAATAACAGCAGTGCACTTTAGCTACAAAGTCATATATATATGACGAAAATCATTAATTCACATGTAGTAGTGCTCAAAGTGCTTGAAGCTCCACAAATCACAGCAGGAGACAAAGGGTTTGTAAGACATAGGAATCAAAGTGCAAATAAATTCCTATATTTACAGTTTTATCAAACTTGATTATATTTCAGGGCAACAGAATAAAGTGGTCATGTGACTATAAGTGCATGCCACACTTTAGAATTTTTAATAAATGTTAAATTGTACCTCCAGTTTGCTTAGTTTTCTTTTCCTTTTACTTGCACTTAACATGTCTGCACTGTTTTGTGTTGGTCATAGGGATATCCATAAAAAGCACAGAAGGCACTTATAGCTGACATGTTTTGTTGTTGTTTTTTTTTTTATGTGAAGGGTTTTGCCTGTTTCGAGAACGAGAGGGAAATGCTAATGCCAAGGAGAAGTCGACTGATGGTACTTGCTTTAAGCATAAAAACCATTAAGCTGATCTGATGGATTTTAAGAAATACAGCGTCCCTCAACATGTCAACACAGACGCTGGCAGTCTGAGATTTAACGAGAACACATGAAACTGACGCTTCACGTTTTACTCGCATGTCGCAGTCCCGCTGTGAGTCCATCCATTTTCTAAGATCACTCTTGTGCTTTGGGTTGTGACGTCTGGAGAAAATCCCAGCTGTCGCTGGTACGGGTGTGGCCCACTAAATGACCATGAAGAACATAACACAACGAGCACAATAACATTTCACGTGGTAAACAAGACAAACACACTTTTTTTTTTTTTATTATGCTTTTTATTTGTTCTAAAATGAGGGTTTCTCCGTTTTCTTGATGTTGCTCAACTCTGGTTATGCTAACCACAACTTATTTCAAACATTTCTATCTCGGATCAGGACGATTTCACTTTGACATAACTGTCAGCTTCACGTTTTATTATTAAACACACATGCCACTCATAGGTAACCTCTTGTCTGTTTTTTTTTTTTTTTTTTTTAGTGGGCTATGAAACATTTAAACTCGGCTGGATAAAGCGGGAGGTTGTTCGTTTCTCCTTTTGGACCATGTTAAAGAATTAAAAGCTTAGATGTCAAAAAGCTTATCCTTTCAGAAGACTCACCAGCTGTTAATCCTAGCATGTAATTGTTTCTTTTCCTTATCAGCACATTTTCACCAGCAAACTGATAAATCTATGCTTATGGATTCAAATGTCAGCCTCACGCAGCCTGCTTTTGCTCTTCATTTATTTCAAATTAACTTATTTTTATCCTACACACACGGGGGGGGGGGGGTCAATTCCTTGTCTCTCTGATTTCTGTTTAATGTGCACTATGGATTTGTCTTAATCAAATCGTCATTCACCATGAAAGTAACTGTTTTGGTTATAGCTATGGCTCTGAAATGTAGACACAGCTTGCACACATTTTGATTGACTGAGCAGACGGATACATTTTTTTTGTCATTCCTTGTATCAATATTGCCTGGGGATTTAAAGCATAAATGCTTCCAAGTTAGTGCTGAGGAGTATGTCGTCTTAGGGTTTTAAAAGCTAGAAATCCACATTATTGCACTGTTTCTTGTAGTTTTTCATTTAGTTCCTCTGAGGTTGAGAGCCTTTTTTAAGCTCCATCTTTCATACTCTGAATTTTTCACTAACTGGGGCATAGGAACCAATTTTGGGTCGGTTGGGTGGACTTTATATAAGAATGTATAGGTGGAGGATCTAATAAACTGGCTTAGGAGTATCAACTTATTTGTGTACATTAAGTATCTCTGCGTGAGGACGACGAAATATTTTGGCCTTGAGGCTTGTTGAAAAATGCAGCCGTTTCAAAGGAAAACAGGTTAAAGCATTTATATTTTATTTTTCTCCATGTGCGTGCGTTACATCAGTATTTTTCAGCCCTGCTCCTCGAGCCACACCGCCTTGCATGTTTTAGATGCTTCCCTGCTGCAACAAACCCAATTCAGATGATTGTAATTCAGCAAAAGCCTGTTAATCAGCCATCAATTGAAATCAGGTGTGCCGAAGCAGAGAAAAATGCAAAACACGCAGGACGGTGTGCCTTGAGGGCCACAGTTGGGAAACACTGCATTGGATTACGTATTCAGCAATCAATACTGATTTAATAACGGAGGATGGTACTAAGGAGCTACTATTGTTTTGGGTAATGGAGTCAGATTGAAAGTATGTAACTTAAAAGTATGGAGGGTCTGGTTGTCTTGCAGTGTCAGAATAGATTTGCTCCACAGAGGAGAGAGTGGGAGATTCCTTAGACGATTAACTTTATTGACAAATCACATCGCCTTTAAGCGATCAATTCTTAAAAGTTAAAAAGAAGTCAGGGAAACGACAACAGCAATCACAACCACAGTGGGGGGGAAAATAACAAAAATGAAATAAATCGAAATAGGAAATGTAAATAAAAGATCACGATGTATAAACTAAACCGCCACACAGTCGACCAACGCTTCATTTCCCCACGTAGGAGACAAAGGTCAGGCCCTTCAATGTGAACAATGATTGCTCACTGCAGGCATCAGCAGGGCAGAGTTTATCCAAAACCTATGAAAGATTATGACCTACAAAACATGGGATCGACTCATCTCCGGTAAATGCAAAACAAATGCAAAAACATTGGATGCAAGGACACTTACTAACTTTTAAAAAAAAAATCCAACGTGCATCAGTTATTGTGAGACACACAAACATTTCCACTGAACTCTCAGCTGACTCTTCCTCCCCTTTGACTAAGCATCCTACTATTATCCTAAAGAATTTTCCCGCACATTCCACCGCATTAGCTTGTTCTTTCCATGCCACCTGTCCCACTCCTCCCCCTCCTGACACCTCTTCTGGGTCGGGATGTCCGGCTCCACCTCCTCGATGGCCCTCTCTGCACTGCGACACTCCAGAATTTCTTTTGCCTGCTGCTTGACTGCTAATCGGGATTGGTGGGGAGGAACGAATGGCTGCGAGACATGGTTTTCCTCTTGAGCCCATAGAAGTAGGCCAAGGTCACTCGTATCACTCTTTCGCTGCCACTGCCCACAGCCAGCGGCAACAAAGCGAGAGTGAGGGGCAGAGGACTTAAAGGAAAGAAAGATAAGGCATGCTGCTGAGCTCTGCTCTGCAGTCAAATGAGGTCTTGTGAACTGAAGAAAACACTAGTCAATAGCAAAGCTGCGGTTCATTTTATTTCTCAAATTAGCAATTAGATGGAAGGCACCGAAATATTATCATCTTATGAAATGCCTATTTACCCTTTTTGATGAAATATTCAGGCATGTCGCCGTGCACGAGAGTGAGCCCATAGGTAGCCTATTTTCTGCTCTCTCCTTGATCAACACTCATCAATAATTCACTCACGGCCCATTAGTTTTGTGAGAAATGGCAGAGAGCAACTTAAACTCGTCAGGAATTAATTTCTTACTCTCTGTGTGCCGAGACATATGGCATGGAAGCGACTCTCATTGTGCGTTTAGAGAGGCTTCACTGAGCAGAATAGTTGCACCGTACACTTAAAAGGAAGATGGCTTGGCAGTTGACCTTCAGGCAATATTTACATCAATTCCAGTCCAGATCTACATTAGATTGTTGGTATTGAGCGACTGGAGAGCCTCATCTCCCCCCTGTCCAATCAAACGCATTTGAAAGAAGGGTCTTCTTGGATGGCAAACAAGGGATTGTTCTGATGTAAAAACACTCAGTGGCCCATTTCCTCTATGTGCACACATTGTGTTTTATTATGGAATAAGTAGATGGAGACTGGAATGAGGATCTCTGTCTCAAAAAGCACAGAGCGTTGACATCAACAAGATTGTTCTTGTTCCGGCTCATTGGTCTTGCTGTAATTTGCTCTCCCGGGCATTGCCCCCCCTCCATCTCCAACACAAGATGGTGCTTCAGGAATCACGGCTGGTATTCAAACCGGTGTTCACACATTTGACATTCGACGTCAAGAGCCTGGAGACTTTGCTGGATCACTTGGCAAAAAGCAACTGTGATCTTAAAATGCAGCACAGCAGTGGAAGCTGTCACGTACCTGCACCAGAACGAGGCCTGTGGTCAAACACAAATTTAATGATATTTGGTCGAGTGCCTGGTTGTAGACATCAGCTATTTTATGAATTCTTGCCACAGGCAAGTAAGTGTCTCTGCCAGCCCTTTTTTTTTTTTTTTCAACCTTTCATTCTAAACCCTGTCCCTCTAACATAATCTGACTCTTTGTGTACAAAGTGTCAACTTCCAGATTACCTTTCTAAGTATTCATGCAAACAGAATGGTGTTTCATTAGGTCTTTTACAGGTTACACAATTTTCTTATTGTAAAAAAGAAAAAGGTTTTGGGTATGCTGATTGGGTAGAAAGTATTCAAAAGTTAGCAGCTTAGTGTGACATGGTCACGGTTGGTCTCAAGTTCTCTGAAAAAATCATTTTCTCGGTTCAATTCGAAGCAAAAGTAACAATTTTAAGCACAATTTTTACATCTCTTAACACATTTGCGGTGTCTGTTGGAACTTAATTTGGACGTAATTAGCTGAGAAAAGCACAGTTTGTTTTCACTGTGATGGTGGTACTTTTCAACAACTTGTTTCAAGATGCTGTAAGAAAAGGAAGCAGATTTAATTTACTGCATACCTGGTATCTATCACAGACCTAAAAAAGTTTAGAAATTCGCAGATGGATCTTCAACGTGTAGTGTTCTTGTGCCGTCTATCACTCTTAAGAGAGAGAACTTTCTCGTTCGGATCTTGAGTCTATTGTGGTCTATTTATTTAATTTTGCCTCATGATGATGACGGTTCTAATTAAATGTAATGGTCGGTGCGTTTGTCTCGCTACATTTGAAGCTGTGCTGACTCGGTGTGGGCACAAATTGTAACCAGAGTGAGAAATAAGCACAGTGAATCCAAGTAAGCGGTTGGACTTGGCGGCAGCTCGAGTAACCGCAGAAAGGAGATGCTGACATTTCATAAAAGACACTTGCTCCATATGTTGCAACGCAGACAAATGTCAAGAGATGAGAGGGGTGTGGGCATAGGCTGGAGGCCTTGTAGTCTAGAGAGTGAAATAGAAAAATCAAAGCTTGGAAAAAATAACATACAGTCTTCTTTATTGGAATGTTGAGGATTTACCACAACATATAAATTAAAATGGAGGGCATCGAGATATTTTTACTTCGACCTTGACTAAATAATATTCTTAGAATTGCCAAGAGAGCAAATTCCTCAAATTAATTCTAAATCTGAAAATGTTGGCTTGAATCAGCTTGTAGTGATGTTGGATTCAGCTGTAAACCGCTGCTTCCTTTGAGCAGTACATGATCTTTCCTGACATTTCCACTGTGTCCTTCAGCGGCTCATGCAGACAGATTTGACAGATACGACGAGACTGAAGACAACAGAAAGGCATCAGATGGACATGACATTGTGAAGGACTTCATAGTCAGAGCGCAGCTGAGACAGGTAAGAGGAACGACATCAAAAGCTGGTGGTGAGGTTTAGAAGAAGATGTAGTGCGACGCGCTTCATGTACAGCAAAAAAGAAAAAAGATGCAAATATGGGTGTCGGTTTGCCCAAAACTCATTACAGGAGAGGATCCACCTTTTGGATCTCGGTCTAAAAGGAGGAAGAGAAGAGGGAAGGCATCAAGGTGAAGAGAGGTTAGAAACCCAAACTCTGGTGTCCGTGATGCAGCATAAACTTCCTAATCAGTCCATCTTTTATTTTTACTTCTCTAGGCATCTATTGTTGACCCATGGGGTTCCTGACAAAGGTGGTTTAAATGAAACATGCAGAATGGCAACTCTAAAGAATGAAGTTGTCCATCCCCCAATACTCAACCCAGCTATAGGGACAGATTCAATAACACACGTTCCAATTTCATCCTAGTCAAGTCCATTTTATTATGCCTTTTAGTAAAGTTTTTTTTGTATATATTTGTGGATACCCCGCTAATTGCTTCAAGGACTTTGCATAAGATCCTCCTCCTCCTGAATGAGTGTGTGGTGGCAGTGAACCATCGATTACGTAAAGTTGTTTACTTTACAGCCATCCCTCATACTAATCATGCGTGTGAAAAGGAAAGACTTTTAAGAGAGAGAAACTTTCAGCAAGACAGGTCTTGGTGTAAGCAGCCATCTGCACACAAAAACAAGGCAGCGCTGCTGACCCAGGAATGCTTTTTAATGTTAGAATTGGAAAATATATCATTAGGAGAAGTTATGTGGATATATTGTGTACACTAAAAATAATCTTGAGCACCCGATTTGTTTTAATGAAAGATAATTGAAGTTCTATAATAATTTCACCTAGGAGAAAAAAAAAAGCTTAAAATAAGTTAAGAGCACAAAAAGTGAGTCACTGTACACTTCTGAACCTGAAGTATTTCCATAACGATGAGTTATAGCTAGTTAAGTATCAGTAATTACATCATGTGTGGCACAGTAAATGAACAAAACCCCTCTTGTACAAAAACAAGCTTATTTTTTTGAAGGGCAGTCTTGATAATGAGGTGCTAGAACAGGAACGTGATCACGGCCTCGACAAAACATACTGCCTTTGAAGACGCACACTCCCATCACTTAGACTGGTTCAGGCGTGAAGCTGGTGAACAGCTTGCAGGGCTCCTGCAGGGTGGGATTTCACAGCCTCCCTTCGTGCTGTTTTGTTTTTGAAAATACAGCTGTCAAATGGGCTAGAGGAAGACTCGCCAGATCACAAAGAAGGCAGCAATCAGTTTCATTTTGCTAGTGCATGCAGGTCTAATCCATTTCTGCCACTGGTGAAAATGCCAGAGTAATCTGATCTCAAATGGAGCTGATTATTTCTAGGTTTACCCAGGACATGTTTAGTGGAGAGAATGGTATTTTGATTAGATGAGACAGAAAGTGGCGTGTTTCTCGAAACAACTTTTGGCGATAAGGCTAATGAAGCTGCAACCTGACAAAAGAAATAAATTACTTTTTTTTTTTTTTTGCTGGGGTCCAAGAAAGTAAAATCTAAACATGAGTGAAAAATAATCACATTTTATCAGCAAGTCTATGCTTGAGTGATGCATTTTTTCCGGTGGGAATATTACTCATGGATCTCGACTCATGAATCTTCCTGATTTGACATGAACTTTTAAACAAGCAAGTCCTTGAGCTAGACCACAGACATACGACCGCTTTTGAGTTAATTAGCGGCATGCATCATACGTCCTTTACTCCACCTACTTGTGGCTGCAGCCACACATTAATTGGGTCAGAGAATGACTTTGTGCTGGCAGGATGTCACAATAACTGTTTTCATAATCGTCAGAGATCGAGCTACCAAAACGGGAGTCGGAGCGGTCGTGCGTGTGCAGTTACCAGTAAAGAGCCGCAGTTCTGGGCTGTTAAGCCACAGGTTGCAAAAGTCCTCAGTGATGAAGATTTTGAGCTAATTCACATAAAAACAAAAATGAGTGCAGTGCGAGGAGACATTAAACTGAAGTAGTTTCTCACACATGCAAGCCAACCACAAACACGAGTCTAAATGACTCCGTGCTAATGCGCTTTGTCGTAATTATTGGACAGATGCAACATTATTCCCTTTGACTTCTGTGCATGAAAGGCATTAAAAATACTACCATTTACATCATTACCACCATGAAAACAGATCAACAAGTCATGTTGAATTAGGGCTAATGTGCCAGCCAACAGGGCACCCGGCTGAAATGCCAGCATGCTGTTCTCCGCTCAGTCTTGCAGGAGGTCTAATCTCGCTGCCCACTCACAACCCTGAAACACTTGCTGTTGTCACAGAAATGGATCTGCCTTTACTGATGTGCTCAGCTCTTTTGTGCATGTATGCGTGGATTTGTGTGTGTGTTTTCTTAAATTGGATTAATTGAAGTAATGGGAGGTTGTCTCACCCTCCCTGCCACGCTTTTTATCTCGCACTAATTGCTCTCCTCTTCCCTGCCTCTATCCGTCGCTCCACCTTCACGCAGTATTTGTGTATGTTGTCTCCTTCTTCTGCTCTCTCTGTTAAACTTCTACATAAAGAAAATGTCCAACTTTCTCCTGTGTTTTCACTGTTTGTTACCTCTACGCTCTGCACAATAAGCCGTAACAGTTCGTAGTAAAACGGGACATAAAATGTAACGAGAAAGAATAACCTCCCAACGTAAGAGGAATTTGTGAAACTTGTTTCCATGGTGAATGTGCAGATGAACAACCAAAAATACTAGAATTTTTATTTTATTTTATTTTATTTTATTTTACAGTAAATTATTTTTAGCCATGCAGTCAGATATCAGTGAAAAGCAAAACTTCAGAAAATACACTGGGACCAATCATCTACTTCTGCTGCCTTACTTGACTTATTGGTGAACGATTGTTCCAGTGAAAATAACACACGAGGTTCAGCATAACACGAGTTGAAGAGTTTGAGGACGTGGCGCTGAGGAGACACTTGATGAACGAGGTCTGCGAAGGTTTGTGCGAGTTTGTGTGCTGCGACGGGGATCGATGAAGGAACCTGAAATTCACTTAGTGTTTGCCGTTTTATCACAATGTCTTGTTGTGACAGAGGAATGCAACTGAAACTACAGAAAAATACAATCACAAGGTCTTTCAGAGAGAGCTTTTCTTTTCCAAAAAATTACTTGCCAGTAAGACCTTGAAAAAGATAAGTGACCAGAAGCGTACATTTAACAACCCAAACGAACGGAAGAGACATACACTCACCAACTACTAAATTAGGTACACCTGTTCAAGTGCTTGTTGATAACTGTAACAAATTGGTCAAACAAATGAGAGTGACTCTGTGCGCCTTTTGGCATCTAGATTTGGTGAAGATGCACCTAATTTGGATGTTGGCGCCCGACGGGCTCGGCTGCGTATCTCAGAAACTGTTCACTTTTCACACAACCATATTATATTGTTGTGTTGATGATGAAGAGTTTAGAGGTCAGTGTAGGACAGGCGGACTGGTTTCAAATGACAACAAGTCACGAGACTCTCAAATAACTTCTAACAAAGTCTAAAGCCAGTCTTAAATTCACCAGCCATTAAGCACATGGTGCCACTGCTGACTGCAAAGAACTTGAAACTGGGCTTCCAGTTTCAGTTTCAGCAGAATCATCCATTGTGGGCCATGATTGACAAAACCTTCCCCAGACCAATGAATCTCATTCAGATGGTAGGGTAGACATGTGGCATAAAGAGCAATAAAGGCATGCATCAATAATACCTTGTTTCATTGATTCTGGCAGGTGGTGGTATTCATCTCAAATTGGTTTTCCAATTATGGCAATGTGTTCAGTGTGCAACAATTGTCCCCACAGTGACAATATCTTGGTGTAATAGCGCTCCTTTGGAATGTAGTTGAGCGGAAGATTCCCATTATGGATGTTCAGGCAACAATCTCCGACAACTGCGTGACGCTACCATGTAAATGTGGACCAAAATCTCAGAGGTATGTTTCCAACACCTTGTCATAAAGAATTCAGGGGAAAAGGGGCATCCAACCATCAGCATCAGCAAGGTATTACTATAAATTGACCAGAGGGTGAAAAAGGATGATTATATTGTCGACTGCAAAGAGTTGTGACATACCAATAAAAACCAAAATAGGCTTTCAAACATCCATCTGTGTGAATAATCCATTAATGAGTTTCACCTAGTGATAAAGTTCCTAAAATACAGTAAATGGACTTTTCAGTAATACTTTAATTTATTGAATGTGCCTGTAAATCCTTGCAGTTTGTACATATAAAAATAAGAACTCATGTAACTGATGGCCAGTCATGCCATATGGTTCGATCTCACACGAGCATTATGCATGCTGCATAGGGCCTTTATGGAGCATGGACCCTATTTAACTAGATCACTGGTAGGTAATCTGGTTAAAATAGAAACTCTGCTCTGTGGAAACGGATCAAAGGCCCAGGAGCAGTTAAATGTTTGCATGTGGTATACGACCTGCAGGAGGAACAAGGAACCTAACAAAAGAGAACCATCAAACTCAAATTAGTTATGTTTTCATCTCTTGTCTCTTAGTTAAAGGCTTCTGAAACGGAAGAAGGCTTGTGACTTTTAAAGTCCAATTTTTTTTCTTCCAATTCATACCCCAGACTGTGGAGCAGATTTATGTTCCCATTTTCTGACACCCTCTGATAGGAAGAAATGAGTTATAGTTAATGACTGAGGAGACTCCTGCTGGCCAGAGGCTCCATAAATTCTGCACCGGGCCATGTCACCACTGCCCACACAAGTCCGCTCTTGCTTATTAATAGTAATTTGCCCACCTTGTGTTTGATGCAGTGCGGCTCTGGCTGGCCAGTCCACTGCTGGCCGCTCCCCTCTGTATTTCACTCAAGGTTCATTGTTGCCTTCTGAAAGCAGCAGAACGGTTTGAGGGCTACACTGACACCTGCTGGTTACCAACTCAGCCCCTCCAGTTGATTAATCTCTTTCCCCATTAACCCGTGCAATGATCCTCGTGCTGAATTGATGATATAAATGTAACACGGCTCACACTGCACACCACAGTGGATGTGTTCATATGATGATTTGACCATTAGCCTATGACTTTAGACAAATGGAGCCCCATTATGGAGGCTGTGAGGGGCTGGGGAGAGCTGAGCCTCCAAGAGTGGTTTAAAATTTCACCCCAAGGTATTATATCATGCCCTACTTTCGGTTATTTGTCTTTGAAAAACCAGCATCGCTTTTAATGAATCACAAGCTTGAGGTAGAGTGATTCCCAGTACTGGTACTAATTTATTTTTCAAACTTAAAAAAGGAGAGGGAAAAGAAAAATGGCCTCACTCTGAACATGGAACATTTTCCCTGTTCAAACTTAAGTTTTCCTTCTCTTCTAAAACATCGTCCCTAGGCAACCTCTTCACTGTCAGCTGGAGTCATAATAATAGTTGAGAAAATGCAATATTAATGTGTGTACATGAGTGTGTGTGCTGTTTGATTCCTTGACTGGCAAGGCAAGTATGCAGGTATTTTAGAGCTATTTCCCCCCTGGGGCCTCTTCATTGCTACATTTGATTTTTCACTCCCCCATCATCACTTTAAGCACTCATTTTCTCTCTCTCTTCATACATTTGTGCGCGCACACGCACACACACACACACACACACACACCCTCCCACCAGGTGATATTAAGTTAGCCTCTTTGAGGCGAAGCAGTAATATCTGCCTGTCATCGCGGGTCTGTTCAATAAAATCAGCAGGATTATATTGACACAGAGGATTAAATTATTTTACACGAGAGATTATAAATCCTCCCAGGGTATCTGGCTTTGTAAATTGCTATTAACACTTAATTCAATCTTATCTCTGTTTTAATGCACGTCTCCTCCACAAGCCCACATTAGCATAATTTAATGCCTGGAGATTGTAAAAATCCACTCTCTGCAATTTCAGAGGGATTCAGGATAACAAACATGACATTTAGTGTTTGATTGGCTCGTGATGCCGAACGTTCAGCTGTAGTGAAATGAGATCGCGCTGAGACAGAATGGAGAACTTATGTGATTTTGTTTATTTGAATTTACCTTGGAAATTATTTTTCAATGACAACAAACTGTGTGGAAATGCTCCCTACACTGTGGTTTGCTCTTGTGCATGCAGATTTGTCATATTAAACATTCAAATTGATACATCCATATTTAAAATTACTTGTAAATGAATAAATAAGGTGTGATAGTTTGCCCAAAAACACATCTGTTTTTTTTAGGACATGAGGTTCAGACAAATAACTTCTAGTCGGCCGTTATTTATGTCTGCGTTACCAGAGTTCAGGTTGATCCTGCTGCATTTATCAAATATTAACACAAGGTGGTGCTCTTGCTCTCTGGGAAAAATGCTTACCATGTTTTGTGACTACATCATGTCCTGCGACTTTAAGAGGCGGCAAAAACGTCTCTTAAAAGATGTGGCTTAAAATAAAAGTTGAAGCTTACTGGAAAATGTTAATTACATCTATGACAGCGTCACTTGGAACATTTTTTATTTTATCTATTTTATTAATTTACAGCTTAAAATGAACATGTCACGCGTTGACATGAGCAATAATTTAAAGAGGAATAGTTTGAGTGGAAAAACTTTAATTTACCATAATCAACTAAGCATAACTTATAAATATTACATTCTGAGCTCGACTATAGAGATAGTGGTGGAATTTATTTATTTATTTATTTATTTATTTGAGTTTTTATGTGACAAACAAAGTTACGTTTAGTGAAGGAAAGAAAGTACTTATACATTTTATTACAAATAGCCAGATGCATTTCTTGACATTGTAAACGACCAACTAAACCAGGGGTGTCGAACTCCAGTCCTCAAGGGCCGCTGTCCTGCAGTGTTTAGATGTGCCACAGGTAAAAAACAGTGGAATGAAATGGCTTAATTACCTCCTCCCTGTGTAGATCGGTTCTCCTGAGCCTTGCTAATGACCTAATTATTCTTTTCAGGTGTGGTGCAGCAGAGGCACATCTAAAAGTTGCAGGACAGAGGCCCTTGAGGACTGGAGTTTGACACCCCTGAACTAAACAAATATAAAAAGCTAAGAATAATATGAATTCTATCAAATATTTGAGAGAGGATGGAAATGAGTAAAAACCTTTTTTTTTTTCAGCTTCTAACAGAATTTCTCCGGGATTTCCCTGTTTTAGCTTCATCAGTATACCCAACAAGTCTAATTGGCTTTTCATTTCCTAAAATACCAACATGATGTTTCTATGACCTTCTTTAAGTGTGGGAGTGGTCCATTTAGGATCTCGGTATCTTTGGACTGAGATGAAATTACAGGTGGACTTTAGACGTTTGTTGCAGTGGATGTCAGAATTTTAGTTGCTCAATTTGAATACATTTTTCCAAAGGCTTCAAATGTCTATTAGATATCAACAACATCCTTCCACTTTAAAGTGAAACACTGTTTTGTGCGTATCACATAAAATCCTCCAAAAATAATTTGAAGATTATAACCAAAATGTCCGTGAGGTGTGAACGATTTCACAAGGCTTTATGACATACAAAGCTCTGCATTACAATACATATACAAGGCCAAACATATACACACACAATCGTTGAACAACACAATTGTATACAGGACCGATATTGTGTGAGGAGAAATTAAGTGTTTGTTTTTCACTTCCATTCGGACGGCAGGGTACGACATCAGTGAAAAGGCACGTGATCCGTCTGCTTCGGCACAGGCCGTGTTAAAACTTTTAGAAACTTGACCAGGGCCATTTTAATGTCGTTAAGGCACAAATTGAGCGCAGTGCCCACCTCCTCCTCCTCCTCGTCTCTGGACACTGCAAATGTCAGCCATGTCCTGCTAGCGAGTGAACAGAGCGAAGAGACAAGTGTGGTGCACGGGCCTCGACTTGCCTCCTTCAGGACAGAGGTTCAGGAACGACGTCCGTCTGCGTGTCTTTTTGTGTATCAGTTGGGTGGAGGTGGGGGGGGGAGTGGTTGTTGTACAGCAAACACACAATCCCGCCTTTCTTCCCTTCTCTCCTCCCTTCTGCGGCACTTTGTAGTCTCCTGACCATTCCCAAGTCATTTCAATCTAAATGCAAATTTCATCAACCTCCCACTAAAAAGACGGATATAAGTATCAAAGCCGGTGTGTTATTCATGCGTCGCGTGGCGCGTCGCCTACCATAGCATCTCCACTGCGAAGGCTGACCATCTCCCCCTCGGAAGCAAAAAATAATATGTCAGCTTTCTTTTCGTTTCTTCTGTAATAAATGCCTATATCCTTTCTCCTCCCCCTTTTTTTTTTTTGTTTTTTTAAATTTCATCACTTGTTCTCGCCAAACAGCATTTTCCATGAAAACTTGTCTGGAATGAGTCTAATTTGTTTCCTTTTTTAAACAAGCTCCTACACGTTCATGCTCAGCCTCTTTTAGAGACTCTTGTAGTAGATGTAAATACTCCATGTGTTTTTTTTTCACCTTCTTTGCACTAAATAGCTCATTGAGACTTTGCGCATGCTTGCAGACCAGCACTCATCACTTCCTGTAAGATTGTTGTACTCGAACACACACACACACACACACACACGCGCAAAGGAGAAACATTTTACTTGAGAATCCATTCTTCATTTTTTATTTTTTTTTTCTCATCTGCGTTTATTTTGCAGTCAGTTGGGGTGAGTTGAGGTACCGGAGTGATGGGTGGATAGAATGAGGATAGGTGCACTGAGAGCAAGGTGGTGGGGAGGCTGATGGAAAGAGGCACGGTGCCCCGGGGAGGCTGCGCTCCAGGGGTTGTTAACATGCAGGTTGCATATTTCTGAATTGCAGAGCAGCCTTACCTTGCAGCACTGGGTCAGTGAAGCACTTCTCCCCTCTGCGGGTGCAGCGTTTCAGTACACATGCATGCGTTTTGGAGGGAAAGTCTTCTACGTGCGTGTACCTGTTTACGTGCAGATGTGTATCTAGCCACGCCGGCGGCGGCAGCAGCTGCAAACGTGAAGCACTGATGTGAAGGGGTTTTTCTGCCTCTCCCTCTTTCTCGCACTGCAGCAAGAAACGCTCATCAAACTGCAACACGCATCTCACAGAAGCCCTCGGATACAGCAGCTTCGGCGGCACAGAATCGGCTTCCTGTTAACACACAGACGTGACACGGCAGCAGCCAACAGCTTAACACTCTGCTTCCCAGCTGGCTTTGCTCTCAGGTGGGCCACTAAGGTCTGCCAGATAAAAGCTTGCGCTAAAGAGTATCAGACGTTTTAACCAGAGGGGCGACGCTCTCTCCTTCTCTCTCTCTGTTGCATGCCTCCCCCCATTCAATATGCTTGAGTGTGTCCTTGGTAGGTCAGGTTCGGTTGTTGAATGCTGGGCCTGCACACCGTCAACATGCGCTGGGCTCTAAATGAGCTTTCCTTCTTAACATCCTTGTCACAATCCCCCTTCACTTGTCACAGCGTAGCAGCAGCAGCTGCGTTGTTGGAAAACCTCCCCGTTGTCGTTATCCAATAACGGTGTTATGCAGGGGTCAGAGTTCAGGTTGTGGGTCGTGCATGCAATTATTTGGTCGCAATGCTGCGACTTTTGATAAATGTTAAGCTTCTCCCCTTTCAGTTTTGACCTTTGAGTGTTTTGAGTGGCAAAAAAGAGACGGTGGGTGGGGGAAAAAGGCTGTGCGACCTAAAACTTCTGTTGACTTTGTTGTGGGAACATGTCTGGAAATGGCTTGTGTTGGAGAATGTTTAGACATACACACAAGCATGTCTCCATGACATTCATGCTGCATGCAGACAGAAGCGACCATGCTGCGCTTTAAAAAAAAACATTGATGCATATTGAACTTGCGCATTTTGTCAGTAAACAACCCCAAACATCTATGCGATATAATTAGGATAAAGCAGTGCAAACCTCTGTAATACAAGGAAAAGGATCTTTTTTTTTTTTTTTTTTTTTTAAAAAAAGGAAAAAAAATAGAAATCTGAACAGTCTGAAGTGCATTTGTATTCAGCTGCCCACAGTCAATAATTCATAAAGCCAACTTTTTGCTGCAGTTACAGTTGCAGGTGCTCTGAGCTTTATCTCTACCAGCTTTCCTCAACCAGACACTGAAATTTTGCCCAGTCTTTTTGCAAAACAGGTCAAGCTCAGTTTGATTGGATAGATGGCATGTAGCAACTGTAATTTTAAAGTGTTTCAAGCTAATTCTCGTTTGAGTTTGAATTCTGGACTTTGACCGGAAATCTAGCAATATAATTTGGTGCAAAGGTTTTGGCTCCAGACATGTTCCAAACATCATTTGTGATCAACTTTCTTTTCCCCTTCTAAAAATCAGCACCAATATGTTTTATTGTGAGAATGCTGAAGAATGTGTTAGTTTTTATCAGTTTTTGTGTGAAGGCCAAGGAAGGTTAGCTTTGGTGTTATCCAACCAGAAAAAAAATGGGGTTTTTTTTCTGGTCATGCTCATGCTCTTCGTTCATACAGCCGTTCAACAGACTACCTGAGCTGTGAATGTCTGCGGTTCCTCCAGAGTTACCATGGATACAGTCATTGCATCTCCCAATTGTTCTCCTTCCCTGCAATCTGAAATGGGTAACATGAATTTGTGCTTTGGCATTATCCTCTTTCATTTTTGGGTACCGTAGTAAATATTAACATATACTGTTTGAGAATCACCTGATTGTGTGTGGGGGGCAAAAAAGGCATTTTAATTTATAGAGATTGTAAGAAAACAATTTTAGAATGACTCTTTGCTCAAGACGCGTTCAACGTCCGAGTTGTGCAGACTTTTATGTCAGACAAAAAGCATTTCTGTAAAAAATCGCTGGTTGTTGAACTTAAATTTAGAGAACAGTCGAAAGTAACTTATTTTAATAAGAATTATCAATCAAATGTTGAAAATGGCCTGCTTCACTGGGCAAATATACACAATATTCCGGAATAGTACCAAGTGTAGAACTTCCCACATTTGCAAACAATATATTCTCACAAAGGTAAGTAAATATAAAGAAGGTAAATCATGTTGTTCTGTCAGAATGAGTTTCCTTGAGCACCTATATGTGATTGTGACTGTCTTTGTTTTTAATGCAACCATTTAAAAGGTGCTGCAGGATTTGCTGTTCGTGTAGGAAGACCAGTTCCAGACAAATGTAATTGATCCCTGGGGTTCCTTGTACATATGAGAGGGGACTTTCACTTTGTAGATTTTTTATTTATTTATTTTTTGTAATTCTCACAAGAGCCTCACTTTTGACGTTTGCAACTAGCACTGCCCTTTGCTTTAATGTGGTTCAAGGTTGAATGGAGCATGTTGCTGTTGGGAATGAGCTAAACTGCCACCCAGGATCTTTGAGGAACCCTCATGCAGAGGCATAGCTCTCTGTTTCAACTTCCCTGGCTTTGTTGTTGATCTCTGAGCCCCTGCAAAATGTAAAAAGCATTACAGAAATAGATTTGCCACATCCATGCCAGTATATTTTCTGAGCAGAGTCCTTTTCAGCTGGTGATATAGCTTAAAGTTTAAATCCTCTGGCCGTGTGACGGGCACACCAACACAAATAGGCCAAACTGCGACGGGTTCAGGGTTTAGAGAGCCAAAGATGAAGAGGTGGCTCAATATTAGTATTTCTCAGCAGTCTCCTTGATACTAAATATTTCTGTATGCTAAGATTTTTTTTTTTTTTGCATTTCTTATTCAGTTAGTATTAGCAGTTGCATGTAGTTTGAGAAAGTGACCCTGTTTAAATCATATAAATATTTATAAAACACTGCCAGCTGCTCTGTCAGAATTTTACCCAGATTAAAAAAACGGATTAAAGTTTCATGCAGATGAAAGATCACAAAATAACTGCGCAAATGCTTTTTCCTATAGGTGCGGTCCAAAATAACCTAAAATCCGTAATTCCTTTCCGTGAAGTTTTTCATACACTTATCACAGACAGTTTATGAATATAATTTTTTTTTCCCCATTTTATTATTTTTGAGCCAACAAATGGGTGCACACGCATTTAGTTGGAATTTTTCAACATAATAATCAAAATTATGCATGCAGCTCCAAGTCTATTCTTTCTCCCTAGCAAATAATAAAATTTGCTTAATGTCACTTAAGTGACACTACAACTGCACTTTTTTTTTTTTTCCCCCCAGGTTCTGGCCTAATTCTGTCTGTGTTTTTGACCACTTGGTAGAAATCGCAGACTTGTAGAATGACCACCGCTTTAACTTTATTGAAAATGAAAGCAGATACTAGAAAATCAAACAATGGTGGTTGAATTGTAACTTGACGAGGGACATTCACCCTGTATTTATTTGAAGTTTTGTATGTTTTTGCGTTTAGGAAATTCTAAATGTATTCATTCTTTCATACCAAATGCAGATCTGTATTGTGTAATCCCTCCACTCAGAAAACCCAGTTCAAACAACAAAAGCCTAAACTGTGTTTTGGTGGAAATATTGATTTAAAAAAAAAAAAAACACACACACACACACACAAGTAACTCCCAAACAAATGCAAGTTTCAGTTCTGGTACGTTAAATTATTTACCTGTATCTGTTGGTCTTGGCAGAAAACAAAAACCTTTTAAGCTCTACTTGGTTGAATATTCCCTTCTTGTTCATTTTAAATTGTGAATTAACGGCTAGTCTTACAAACACAGACTGTATATTATTCCTTTCACTCATTTTCCTTTCTTTATCACTTACTTTGGAAAGTGTTTATAAAAGGTTGCGTGCCTTCCTTCACTACATCGGCTCTTTTCCACATGACTGGCTCATTTTTTCTGACTGGCCTGGATGTGAGTCAGGGCTCCTGCGGTGAAATAGGAGACCATGCAGTGGTCACCTGGGGTGACAGCAAAGGGTCTTCATGCAAAACAAACTAAAAAAAAAAAATAAAAAATCAAAGAAAGTACCCTGAGTGCAATTTTAGGAGCAGCTGATGGGAGCGGGGAACTACCCAGGCCAGAGGGGGGGGGGGCAAACTGCGAGACTTCTGCCCCAACTGTCAGGATGACTGCTTGGCTAGTTGATTGACAGGCCGTCAGATTGATTGTGTGGTTATACAGCTGCAGTAAAGTGCCAGGAGGCATGGATGATGCTCAGAGGTCCACCAAAGGCCTCGGTGACCAAGACGACATGTAGCTCTAGCTGCCATGACTCTTTTCCCGTAACCCGCAGCAATTTTACTCGTAAGACGAGGCGGAGAGGCTGGAAATTATACTAATAAGGCGACATGGGAGTAAAGGGCAGAAGCGTGTAGACATGGGCGTTCCAACTAGCTGCAACATGGTTTGCATGTTTTGTGTCGGAGCTTCGGGGGGAGGAGCTCTCTGCAGGAAGGTGTCCAATCCACTCAAGCCACGCTGCTGATTCCTGGCTTCTGCATCCGCTCGCAGGCCTTGTCAGGTCCAGCTTCACTCTTCCTCTGCCTCCTTCTACTTCCTTACCTCCCCCACCACTCCAAAACGCCCGCCCGCCCACCTCCAGCTCGGCCACGGAGCTGACAGCTTGGCCCCAACAGCTCGCTAACCACATTACCTGCACTCACCATAGTCATTATCCTGCACTGGACCCACTGGAGCTTGAAAGTCATTCCAACTTCTCTGCCAGTAGAGGTTAATAGGTGTGTGGATGTGAGATTACATCCCAAAGGCTGCGCGGCGTCGAGCAAATCCCAGAATTAAATTCTTTCCAGGGAACGGCTTGGAGGGACAGATGCCAGAGGCGTGTTATTTTTTTATTTTTTTATTTTTTTCCTCCCTCCTTTCTCTATAATTCAGTTCACACTACCTGACTTGCATGTCAGAGCTGATGATTAGAGACAGCCACAAGTGTTCTGAATCAACAGTGCATGTCCACTCCTGGAGGATATGGTTCTCTTGTGCTCCACCTTTAATTGCTTTTGAAATTTTGTGCCATTAATTTATTTTAGTGACTTATTACTGGTTGTATAGAAACGGACATTTCTTATTTCAACAAAACCTGAACTTCTTTAATACGTTTCACAGAACTATGGCTTTGATTTATCTGGTAATGAACAAGAAAGTACAAAGAGAAAAGGAGAATAATGTAACACGGACAGGTAGAAAGATGTTGGATCCATGGCTTCTAGATGTATAAAATACATTCCCCATAGGTCAGATTACAGTTGAAGGAAAAAAAGTGCAATTTAGATAGTTTGACTCTGATTTGACTTGCGTGAAGAAACCCAAACTCATGCATTCCTGACGATCTTCAGATGTACAGTATCAATGGTCTAATATAAATTTATTTACAACTGAAATGGGAGAAGCTAGTAAATTTACATTTATAAGCAGTTTATAAGACACAAGCTTTTTTCAGGTAGCATAAACTCATTCAGAATACTGAATCTGAAGTAAGCCTTGTAATAAAAGTAAAACCAGAGAGAAAAAGATTTATTTATTTATTGATTTATTGATTATGTGATTGTGAGGCAGCCTAGAGATGCCGATCGTGTGTTTTAGGGGTCTACAGCGCAAATAAAATTGGCAAAGTCAGCTTTTTTATGACTTCTTACAAATACAGATATGTTACCACCACTGTATCTCACTCTGTGTGCCACAGTTTGGTTTCCTTAAATCATAAAAGGAAGTTGGTAAAAGAACAAATAAAAGAAAACTCATTATTATTTTTTTCTTGTATTTTTTTTGAGGGGGGGCGGGGGGCGGGTGTAGAAGGTTTCTATGTTTGTCTCCTCTGCATTAGGAGCCAATTACACAGCTTAAAAAATGACCTCGGTTAGTGTAGTGTCCGAGGTTGTTTATGATGACATTCTGCTTTTCAAATGCCAGTCTTTTAATTATGCAAATGGACTACAGGGAGCATGTGTAAACGTACAGCCCCCCCCCCCAGTCTTGTTTGCACAATGCCATATATCCTGAGAGTTAATAAAGACAGCCAGCCCTTGTTTCAAATCGATACAATTTGAAATATGAAATAGCCCTTTCAGCTGCAGCAAGCCTCCTCCCCCCCCACCCCCATCCCCGTCGGTATCCCTCTTCGCATCTCAGGCCTTCAGTCTCCTCCCCTGTCCTCTTTTTCTTTTTTCCCCTGTGGTCCGGCTCTGTGCATGCCGATACTATGCGACACTGGCCAGCTTTAGCGAAAGCAAGTCCACATTGCATTAATTCTGAGCGGTAAGAAATCCGGTATCAGACGTAATGGGTTTGATTCCAAAGCCCCCCGGGGCAGTGCTCAGCGCTGCTGCTGCTGCTGCTGCTGCTGCTGCTGCTGCTGCGGTGGTGGCGGAGGGAGTCGGCGGAGATCCTGCACTCATAAGAAAGCTGCCTAATTCTCATATGCATTCTTTTTTTTCCCCCCTCTACTTCTCCCTCTTCCTCCATTTATCTGTTTCCTCGGATGAGCGTATGTGTACTCCAGCATGCCTTAGACCCGAACCAACCTCCATGTCATGTTGTTGCCAAATTACTGCCTCTAAAGAAAGGACTTTGTCTCCAGTAGTCCTTAATTAACTCTGTGCAGCTCATTCACAGATGGATAATTGTTTTTTTTTCTTTCTTCCTGGCTGACATTACCTCTTCAGCTAGGGCCAGATTTAGACAGGTATTCTAGAAAGGAAAAAAAAAACAAAAAAAACATCAAGGGATAACACTGAACAAGCCCGAAGGTAAGTTTGACTATGTTGTTTTTCTTTGGGAGATATTTCAGTAATCACTGCAGGGCGTGTTTCCAAGACAGACTGTGACTGGATACAGGAATAACGGCATAAGCCCCCCCCCCCCCAAAAAAAATGCCCTCAACTCAACAGAAACGCCTCAACTCCCTTTTACAGAGCTAATATGCTGTAGGCCAATCAGATGCACATAAAGTGCAATTTGATGTTTGGCAAGATGTCTTCTGCATGAGGCGATCAGGTATCGTAAAATGTGTTTCACTCTGCGGAACTGTTTAAAATTAAAAGCTGAATGTTTTATCATGCGTTAAACAACTTTAAACTTTTCAGTTGAGCGGCTGGAGCAGGCTCAAAGTATTTATTTAAATACTTTTGTTTGGCCATTTCAAAAATCATCTTCAGTAGCATAACGAATAACATGGTATCTGAAAATATGGCATATTACGTACATTACCTTGCAAAAGTACATACACCTACAACGTCTTTGCATTTTTATCAGGTTCTAACTACAAACATAACTGACTGTTACTTGAATTTTATATAATAGACCAGCATGAGGCGACTCATAACTGTGAAGTGGAAGAGGGGGAAAAAAATCACTTTGCTTTCCCACACCACCGTCACCCACCATCTTTCAGGGTACGTGTCAAACATTTCTCATCTAAAGACAGATGATGTTTTTCTTTTATCTTTTGTTTTTTTGTCCATTATTCTTTGCAGTGTTCACATAGCAAAGCTCAAGTCCTACCACAGATTTCGGGCTGTTTAGTGTTATGAATCCCCATAGCATGATTCTGCCACTGACATGCTTCACAGTGGGGATGGTGTTCAGGGAAAGTCCAGTTTAAATGACTTGTTTCACTTTATGCTCTGAATTTGGGCAAAGCGTTTACTTGTTAATAACATCCGACTTGAGTACAGTCTTCAACAATTGCTTACCAGGCATCTACGCCGATGACTCAGATGAATAAAACAAAAGTGTAACTTTTTTTAAAATATCTTCTCCACAACAGCTTGTATTTATACAATGGTCAAATTACACAAAGGTAGACTCTGTTTATAGACTCTCTTTTCTGAACTTTATTCATTAAAAAAAAAAAGCAAAGCTATTTTATTACCTCTCTCAGTTATGTGCTTTTTGTGTTGATCAGTCAGAAAAATCCTTATAAAATGCACTGAGGTTTGTGGCTGTAACTTGGAAAAAAAAAAGTGTGGAATATAAATAATTTTGCAAGGGACAGCATGTGTAAAGAAAAGAAAAAAAAACCCAGAAACCCACTGTTCTCACGCCAGACTGCTCACCTGCCTGAAAGTGTAGCATAAGCAGATCTGACGTTACATAATATGAGCCCAACCAGCACCACTCTCTCCCCCCTTCCTTCATCTGGCAGTAAGGGACTTCCCTGTCTGAGCTCACCATGAACTACAGAACCGTTTCCGTTAACTTCTTTCTGCTGAGGCTCTCCTCAACACTGGCAATGGACACAGTGGTGGGGTCTTCTGACTGATAGTCCCTGGCTACATTATCAACCCATCTGAGACCAGTGTGCAGCTCTACTGAGGATTAAGCGATTACGCCATCTTTACAAAATACTCGCATGCACAAGCAAATTCACTCTCACGCAACATAAACATGGTTTTCCTGGTGTCTGCCAGCCCAGTGGCTTCCCGTCTCCTCCTACACGTCTTACTTTCTCTTCTCTGCTATCAAGCTTGACACCAACGGGGGATTTTCCAGTTTTGATGGAAGCCTCTGGACCATGAAGTGGCCTGCGTGTTTGTGACTGTCTGAAGAAGTATCTGCACCTGCATTGGCACTGCAGAGGTAAATATTAAAAACAAGTCCTCCGGGAATCCTAATTCTCTGTGTTAGAATGTTTTTGTTTAATGTTTGTCTTTTAGCTATGGACAAGATGACAGATTTTTAATATCGAGATGAAACATCAGCAAAGTAAATGGGTTTTATTGGAGTCGTATTGGGATTTAGTTCCAACAACCCCGACAGGCTTCCCTAAAACTGAAAAATATTAATAAAAAACAATCCCCACAGCATGATGTTGCCACCATTGTGTTTCAAAGGGAGTTTTTCTACCTGAGCTGTGGATGCCTGCAGCTCCACCAGAGTTACCATGGGCCTCCTGGCTGCTTCTCTGATTGTTTCATCTGTGTCTGAGCGGGATTTCTTGAAGTACTGCTACTAATTCAGCAACAGGCAGTTTGCTGCTGAATACACTGGCTTGTATTTAAAGGCATCAGAGTAGAGAGGGCTCAAGAAGGATGCATGATCCAGTTTTTTAGATTTTTATTTGCAAAGAAGGCTTGCAAATAAACCCACTGTAAAATTATTAGCTACTTTATATTAGCCAATCATACAAAATCTTTTAAAATTTTTAGTTTGAATGCAAGTACATTTGGAAAACTGTACCTACAATATGCTTTATTTACTTTATTAGCACTAGTGGGAAAATCGGTTTCTTTTTTTCATTGTAGCACAATAATATTTATATTATTTATAAACTTCCAAACACAACATTGTTATAGGGGGACAAAACTAATTTGTCTAAATAAAATCAAAGTCTAAATAAAATCAGAGGCAAAAATCATGTTTGTTCCACCTCAGGGTCTAAGACATGATGGAGCAATTTTCTTCAAGTAAGTGCAGCTGTAATATGTGGAACATTTCCCATAAGTTAGTCATTAATTCCTTTAAGTTATCTCTGCCGGTCCCAGGCAAGTGTCAAGCAATGCATTAACACAATTTGCCCTTGTGAAAACGGATTACTGTTTGAAATTGGAACACGAGGTTGTAATTAATGTAATATTTTAGATTTTTTTTTTTAACTATTTAATCCTGTAAAACCCCACGTTTAAAATAAGTTCTTGGCTAATCTTTGAAGATGTACGTATTTTGTTTGTGACAGAAGCACGTACATTTATATAAGCATAAGAATGTTGACTATTAAACCATGTGTAGCAAGAAAAAAAAAAGAGAAGTTATTTGAAATTAAGTCTTTATAAAAGCCTGGCTTGTCTCTTTTGTGTCTTTGGAGAGGATATATTTTTAAAAAAATGTATCTTATTTGTATATAGAGGGTAGGAAATGTGCCATCTCTCGCTGTCATGTCGCAAGACGCAAACATAATTACATTACCGAAGTGATCTTTTTTGGAGTTCTTTCATTTCTGAACATTATTCCTCTGTTTCTATCAGAGCCTGCGTGCTTCGCTTAATGAATTATGCATACTGATTGATTCCCAGCAGATGCTGGAGGATGGACCCGTTTTCCATGAAAATAAACAAGAGAAATTATACACCATGGAAGCATGCAGGGAGTCTATAAATAGCACCTTGATGCTTGTTTAGCCCAGGGATGCAAACTTGCATTTTTACGGGTCAGACCGAAGTAATGCTTCTGTATTGGGAAAAAAAAAAAAAAAAGAGAGAGCCGTTCCATTTGTTTTATAATGGAGAAAATGGTTGTTGAGGAGAAAGGGATTGAGTGAGGAGGTTATGTCTGTGTCATTGGGTTCTTAAGCTAAACTGATTCATTTCGCTTCAGGAACCCTTAGAATAAATCCCTCCCCCCCCCCCATATCTACAGCATGATTCCACATTCATAATTTTACAATAAGATGGTTAGTTTGTTCTGGGTAATGTGCAATGCTGCCGCACGAAATGTTTGGCATGTGACCAGACGATCTTCCTCCACATGCTTCGTCACCTGCCTGGCTTGTAACAAACTTCAAAACTTGATTTTTATAACTTTCTTTCCACAACGGGCCGATTTCTTTCCCACTCTTCTATAAAAGGCAGAATTGAGTAAATATTGCTGGCTAAATGTAGAAGTACATTTTGATTGCTTTGTTGACAGCCTTTGTCTTGGTAGGTTTGTAGTTCCGTACACTGTAGGACTGAACAGTGGCTCATAAATGCTTTAAAATGTTCCATGGCTTCTTCCCTGACCTGTCCGCTGTCTTACTAGGTTGTTATGATACTGTTTTTTTTTTTCTCTCTAATATTCTCCTGCAAGCCTCCTGGGGCTTCAAACAACAGCTGCCTTCACACAGAGATGCAACTGCGCACAGGTGGACAATATCTAAATATTGGATCACTTCTGAAGGAAAATGGTTGTTTACGGATATCGGAGTAAATTTCTAAACACGTTTTGCTTCTTCGAAATTATGCACCGCATGTATTATGTAAAATAAATGCATGCGTCAACGCATTCCAACAGAATGCGTTGACGTTTAGCGTTGTTCTGTGACAAAATCTGGAATAGTTTAGGCAAGAGTGGTCGGTATGAGAATTAATCAAAACTACAGACTACTATGATGGCAGCCGGCCAGCTGAGTGATGCGTGCGGTTTTAAACCGCCCCAGCATCCAGCCCTGCTTCTCTGTTGGCGTCCCAATGATCACTCGGCTCTCTACTCATCGCGTCTGGCTGAATTTTTTTTTTTTTTTTTTTGCTGTATTCCAGCCCTCTCTCCTCCTCTTCCTCCTCTCCCTCCTCATCCTCCCCTCCCCTCGACTCTTCCGAGTTCGATGAGATCGGCTCTGGGCCCTGCCGTGAGTTCTCGGTGCGGGCAACAGCGCTGCTGAACATGGCGTCAGACGGGATGATTTTAACGAACCACGACCACCAAATCCGGGTCGGAGTCCTGACAGGTAAACGGCACAGCCGCCAATCTGTTCCTTCACATCGCTCTCATCTTTCGTTGGGTTGATTTTACGCCGGCTTGTCTGTCTTGATCTTTACAGATGTCTGCTGATTTTTTTCTCTCTCCCTACTTTGCGCGGCGGCGGCGGCGTCTCCGTCTCTCGCTGTTTTTTTTTTTTTTGCATCCTCTTGGAGGCGACGCAGGCTTACAGCCTGGATTGTTTCCTTTCCCTCTCATATTTCCTGTATACATGACACCATGCATTTAAATCGGTAGACGTGCGTTTTGCACTGTAAATGTCTTTTCCAGCCGTGCTTCCCCCCCCCCACCTTCCCCATCCCCTCTGCTTGGGGAAAAGGCGCACAGTTTATGTGTACTGAATAATTCATGTCTCTATCAGCTTGTCAGAGCTGGAAAAAAATATTACAGCTCACGGTTTGTTGTGATAAAGATGCTCGAATTTGAGTTATTGACATTCGACCACAGCGATTTTTTTTTTTTTTTTTTTTTTTTTTTCTTTCTCAAAGAGCAGGACGTGATGTTTGGAGGAAAATCTCTCTCTAAAAAAAAAAAAAAAAAAAAACTGCTTACAGACATCGGATGTTGCATATGTTGTGTGAATAAGGAGAACTTTGGCTTGATGAGGTTCCGCACGCCAGTAAATCCTGGCATGCTTATTTAATCCAACGAGTTTACGGCGTGTCTCCGATGTTGGAAGCGTTATGCGGATGGTGTTGGAGCTGGTCGCCGCCGGCCTTCATGTCTCCCATTCTTTACATCTGCGTGCGTGTGTGTGTGTGTGTGTGTGTGTGTGTGTGTGTGTGTGCGTGCATTTGTGTGTGTTGCTTTGTCATGCTCGTGAGCCTCAATCAGGCGAATCCAGCGGTTGCGGTCATGATCGGCGAGTAAATCAAACAGATTTTGCGGGGAATGTAAGGAGGGAGGGGTTTGGTGGAGGTGATGGTGCTGCTTGGGTGGATACATGATAAATGCTGTCCAAAGAAATACGCTCCTCTCCCTCCCCTTCTCCCTCTTCTCTCGGCTTCTTTCCTCTCTGTCCATCCTGTGTGAGGCAGGGTCGATCAATATTGCATGAAAGCCACGCACGGATCTCCCCCCCCTCCACCCTCCCCCTCTCTGCTCCTCCACACATACACACGGATACGGTAGACTATTCCCTCCATATGGAAATCCGCAAAAGGAGGAGGCGGAGGTGGTAGGAATCACTGTGTAAGACCCTCTACTAAAATCTGCCAGGGAAACCCCCACTACCGTCAACACTACAGCCACTCGTCTCCTTCCTCACCCCCCCTCCTTTCCTCTACGCCGCGTTGGAAGGAGGGAGCGCGCTGTCCGCGGTGCTGAAATCCAGCGCCGCTCACAAATCAGTGCGGCACTCAGAGCCGGCTCAAGGTTTTATGAGAACCCGGGCAGAACTTCCTGGGGGGGGGGGGCAATTTTTCACTTTTCTAAATACTCGGTTTTAATTTTATGTTAAAGGATAAGGTTTTTATCTGACAAAATTGTGCTGTATTTTCACTTTCACTTCAAGAGAATGGAGAATTTGATCTGCATTTAGTCTTTAAAAAAAATTAACTTCTACAATTAAGTTGAAGTCAAAAGGGCTCAGATCTGACAGACTAGAATTGTAGAGTTGTTTACTTAAACTACACTTACCATCCACTTTAGTCGTTTGGCATGTTTGTGCTTTTAGCACACATGGCGACTCAGCCGATTACATGGAATCCATACATTGTAGAGATGACTTGCGCAAGTTCAAATGAGGCTGCCAAATTAGAGAAAAATGTTATTAAAGTGACTTTGAATGTGGAATGGTTATTGTTGCCAGGCAGGCAGTTTCAGAAGCTGCTGACACAGTATGCTTTTTTTTTCCTCTCTGTTTTCACCAAACCATTTCTCTTGTTCAGAGAATTTCCAGTGAGTTGTTGTTGTGCAGATGAAATTGCCTTTTTTTTTGTTGTTGCTAGAGGAGAATGGGCAGACTTGCTTCAGATGAAAGACAGCAGCAGGTTCAATAATCACTTGTTACAATAAACAGCGCTACACCACATCAAACCTGCAGAAGCTGAAGACCAAACCAGCTACCGTTCTTGTTAGCTTAGAAAAAGGAAACTGGTGCTGCTGGACACATCCACCAAAGTTAGAATATATCAGATTGCCCACTCCAACAAGTCTCGATTTCAGCTATGCCATCAAGATGGTGGTTTCAGTTCGCTTTTTATCATCTGTATAAGCTTGTGGTGGTGCTGCATCAGTGTGGAAGATATTTTTTGGCACACTTATGGTGTCTCAGTACTAATTGAGGATTGCTGAAATGCCACAGCCCACTTGAGTATTGTTGGTGACCACGTTCATCTTTTTATGACCAAACTGTTCCCATCTTCTGACTATTTCCAGTATTTCAAAGCTCAAATTATCTCAAGCCGGATTTCTGATCATGACAATGTTTTTACTGTACTCCAATGGCCCCCACAGACCCCAGATTTCCGTAGAAACACGCACCTTTGGACTGTAGTAAAATGGTGTATTTGTATCACAGATGTTCAGCCAACAAATCTGAAGCAACTATTTAATGCTGCTTTGTCCCTATAGAACGAAATCTCTGGGGAATGTTTAGAACAACCTGTTGAATGCATACCATGAAGAATTGGGGTAATTAAAGGCAAATTAGGGTTTTGAAGGGAAAACGGGATCAAACGAGGCACTAGCAAGATGTACTTGATAAAGAGGCCGGAGAGTGTGCTGTCCCTTTTTTCTTTTTAATGTGAAGCCTAATAAGCAACAAGTTTGTTAACTCAGACTAAATATGCTGTTTTGGTTTGAGGAGGAATTGTTTTCCTTCTCAAACCACTGCAGTGCAGACAAAAAGCATCATACTTGCTGAGTTACAAAGTTAAGCAGCTCAAATCACCAAATTACCTTTCGTATGTCCATCACCTTATAACCACTGTCTGGTAATGTGGGTGACTCTGATTTCTCTCTAATATTGACAGGAACCACATTATGATGGCTGGATATATAGGGTACGACCTCTAAAACTGTAGCTCTTGTAGTCGACAGGGTCACGACACATCTTGGCATTTAGACAAGCTGGTTGCTTACATGTGACTGGACAATTTTGCTTTACTAAAAAAAAAATCTCAATATAGAAACCTAATTGTACGATTGTCTTTTTAAATCTAGACTTAATCCAACATCAAAGGAGGAAGGCCAAATTGCTGTAATAATAAACCGTGTTTATATGACCTTCAAAAATTCTGATTATTTACGTGTCATTGCCTTGCCTTGGTGTGTTTGGGGTGGGTGAATGTAAATGAGCTAGTTTGTCACATGGAAGTGTATAGTTGTTGGTGTCAAACAGTAGAAAGTTGGCAACACGCACCACCAAAAGGACATGCAGACTCGGCTCTGGAAGGCGTCAGCAGCTCCAGGTAGACGGACACAAGACGCCGTTCCAGGGCAGCCCTACGCCTTGCATAGAGGCAGGTTGTCAGGGAAGCACAGGAACAGCAGCCCCCTGCCCAAAGAGCCACAGCATGAGGCAAAGAGCGCTCTGCACCAAGTAGGAGAGACCCCTCCACCAAGGCAGGCAGGCATGTTATTATCCCACCAGAGCTCAGCTTATTCTCTGTGACCAACAGAAAAACACCACCACCCCCCTGACGCTGTCTAGTAGTATATTAAACCGGGCCTGAATACCTGAAGTTATCTATTTAAATATTAGCTACTTGTTACTAATATCGAATGCCCAAACTTACAAAGGTGTGAAATGGGTGAAATGAACATCACTTGTCTGACATAAAAACAATGGGGGGGGGGGGAAATTAAACGTGTTGTAGTTACTGCACATTTCAATATTTGCAAACAAAATGAATCCAAAATTTAAGGAAAGTTGACCGGAAACTTGTTAGAACCTGCAACCCAACCCACTGACCCCTTTTGATCACCGACGACAAATATGAAGCAGAGCTTGTTTAATACATTTCCATATCATTGTTTACATTCTTAAGAAAGAAGTATTCCTTATTACCTGTTGAACTGAATTAATGTCATATTTAAGTCACAGCTGAATGTTGACCATTTATTGATGTTGCACTAAATAATATTAAAATTGCTATTTATTCTTTTAAAAGGCGTAGTATTGCAAAGTACTGCCTTCAAAAACGGGTCTTCGGCAATATTTAAAATTACACGGATATTGAGTTTTAATATTTTTTGTTGCATTGTAATATTTTCAAATCACTTTTTTTTTTACGCTAAAGCTCAGCTAGCAGTAACAAAACCTGCATGATTGGGAATCTAGAGGTCAGAATATATTGGTGTCATGTCCCGTCATTTCTATTAGGGCCCACCACCACATCAGAGGGGGTTAATGTCTCCATGTGTCATCAGTCACTTGGAATCCTCAACTGTATCCCCTGCGCTGTGACAGATTGCCAGCTTGATCTCACTGTGCCATGTTGACAATTCCTGCATACATATGCCGACGTTGAAGATGCGTAGAGACACAACTGACAGGCTTATTTGTCTTTTTGATGTATATCTATGTGCAAGAGAAGGAGGGCTCGCATTGGCAGGGAAACGGCTTCAAAGGAGCAAGGGAATAAACTCGGGGAAAACTGTGCACAACGCACATTTTATCTGACCTTTACCATGAAAAACTGAACGATGACAATTCTGATAAGACGATTTGGTTATTGCAGCAAAGCTCAGCCTTCTGGGGTGTCACTTTACGATTAAGGGAGTTTGTGTGAGCAGAATGTTGATGAACTTCAGAGGATTGGATCAATCATCCGTCTCTCCGGGGTCAAAGGTGAGACGGCGACCTTGGCTCACCTTCCTCCATCGCTTAGCTCCACATCCATTTAGACAGGAGACAGACACCTGTGTTTAGACCTTTTACACTGTGGGAAGGAGCTGGATTTAACGTGTGCATGTATTTTGTGGCTTGCCTGGAGAAGAGGCGGGGCTTATTAATCAGGGAAACGTGAGGTAGGATAATTGGGGGTGAACATGCTGTCACTTGTCAGAGATGTCATATAAATCTTCTCTTGTAAAGGCGATGGAGGCTTCTCACGCTGTGCTCCACGTGTTAGGAAGTGTATTTAAATCCTTGTGTGTTTTTGAATGTTGTGTATATCTCTCTGTGTTCCTACGCAGTCTGAGGATTCAGCCAACAGTGTCACTGAGTTATGCATATTGATTTTTAGATACAGTTCTTGAAAAATTCTTTATGGGCTCCACATTGCGTTACTGCAAAATATTGCAACTGATGGTGAAAATCATTTTGAACTTGCAATGATGTTAAATTTATTTTTTAATGTGACAATTTTACATTTTGAATGTGTCGGTGATAGGCACAAAAAAAAAATCTCTTATTTTACCATCCATCCATTTTCTTTACACCCTTGTCCCTCAGTGGGGTTGGGAGGGGTGCTGGTGCCTATCTCCAGCTATCGTTCCGGGTGAGAGGCGGGGTACATCCTGGACAGGTTGCCAGTCTGTCGCAGGGCAACACAGAGACAAACAACCATGCATACACACTCACAGCTAGGGGCAATTTGGAGAGGTCAATTAACCTGACATGTTTTTGGACTGTGGGAGGAAACCGGAGTACCCGGAGAAAACCCATGCAGGAGAACATGCAGAAAGACCGGGGCTGGGAATTGAACCCAGAGCCTTCTTGCTGCAAGGCAATAGCTCTACCGACTGCGCCACTGTGCAGCCCCCTCTTATTTTACCTCGTTTGTAAAATGCATGTTTTTTTTGTTTTTTGTTTTTCTTTTTGTCTAAGACTTGATGCATGAGCACCTGTTGTGCGTTCCACAAATGCACATCTTCTATGAGCGACACTAAACACATTACATACCGGAAATGATTGGTACTGAACGAATACAGCATTGCTTAAGCTAAACAGGTCCACCATTTTTGTGCAGAACCGAGTCCAGTAGTGCTACTGTTCATTGTGCAGCTTCAGAAAGCAATACCAAATTGTTCCTTAGAAAATCTTTTTATGAGGAGCATTAAGGTTCCTTATTCAGCTAGAGTGAGGATTGAGTAAAAAAAAAAAAAAGACAGCTCTGAACCAAGAGTTTGTCAGCTTTTTTCAACACTTAACTTAATTACTCAACAGAAACAACTTTAGCTGAATATAAACACCGCTGGTAGTGAAGAAAAAATTGCTAAGTTCCACATCCTGCTGCGTGTCGTATCACTCAATGGGCCTAAAATGCTGCATGGTAGCAGACATGTTGATGGCATTCCCTGAGAAGAGAGAGGATAACCCAACAACTGAGCATTTAAAGAGCGGATAGGGACTACTCATATGTTGCATTATCTATAACAACTCCCAAACAATATAGATATTTTGTATTCTAAAGTAGCATAGTCTTATTCCAAAATTCCCTGAAAATGATCTGTGGATTTGACTATCACTGCTTATATTCGATTAACTAAAAATAAAATAAAAATAAATAAAAATCTCCACTTTAGTTTTATACTAGCCACTCTTTGAAGATGATACAATCAAACTAATTCTTTGATTAGTTTCTACCAAACACAAACTGAGCCACAACTTTGAAACTGATCTACGTTCTCAACAGATTTTTTTCTTTTTTTCTAAGCTTAATATGCTTTTAAGAGTTTTTCTATGTTATTAATCAAATCCCAACATAATATAATTACATTGGATGTAAGTATCATCATTAGAAGAGTTTAAAGGGTATCTAATATTTTTGCAATGCATTACAGATGCGTGTAATGTAATACACGTCTTTAATAGCTTATCAAAAAGCAACATTTAAGTCTGTATAATTTCCATCTTGTATGTGGATTGATGCCATATGGCAAAATTAAAACAGCAGCACTCCATGCACAGCTATGGTTGCTCTTGAATGTGTGGTGTAACTCACTGACCATAGAAAGCTCCATTGATGCCGAATGCTGAGTGTGTGTGTGGGTTAGCTTTAGGCTTTCCTCAAAGAGACTCAGATATCCTCTCGCCAGCCAACTTCTGAAGAGGACAGGGAAACTAGATCATGCGACAAACGGTTCAGATCATTTTCTTTTTTTTCTCTGTATCAGGTCCATCCTCATTTCTGTTTCTCTCTCTCTTTCTCAGTTTTTTATGCGTCTCCCTTATTTGCAACAAGTGAGACAGAGAATGTGCGGGTGGTTTTCCCAAACTTATACGTCTGTCATGAGGACATACAGCTGTGGCATTGAGTCTTCCCAAAATAGCTGCATTCAGTCCCTCTTTGTTTGCAGTCACGCGTCCCCGAATACGTTGTCACTTTATACGGTTATACGGTGTCAAAGTACGTTTGTTTACAGATGGGCTTGCAAACATGTATGTGAAACTACACGCGTGAGTGTTCTGTTGCAGGTTGATTTTTCATATAATTTAACACCTTGATTTGTGTTGAGATTACTAAAAATGCACGTGTACGGAAGAAGCCGACTGGAGAAGCTAAAAGTTGGATTGCTAGGCAGAGTATCTTGAATCTGGACACTCTTCCTGTCCCAGTGTAACCAAAGCCAGCTAAAAGAGTCCTTTGAGGTTAGGATACCCCCCCTGGATGCTTCCTTTGGGGAATGTTCTGAACATGTTGGAAGGAGACCCCAGGGCAGACCTAAAACTCGCTTGAGGGACCAAATTATTAATGATAGGAATAATGGGAAGTACTGTAGGAGGTAAAGGTGTGTATAACCTTTCAGTGTCAATGGGATTTATGGGTGAGCTCAGACTTCTCCCCAGAAATCCCAAATTAGGGAAAAGAAAAATTTTATATTTCAACAGGAATGGCAATGCATTTCTGTTTCTCTTTAGTCTTGATGAATTGGAAGTTTTGAGGGTTTACTCCATTAGTTTCTCAATATCAGCTGCTTGATACTGAAACCTCTTTCACTTGTGGAAGGTGCAAATAATGAAGTTAAAATGGATGCAAACAAAATTCTCCAAATTCTTGGACATTTTACACCTTTGTGGTTGTGTTTTTCAGTCGTATCCTTTTCGAAACTTCAGCTCTGTTTCTGTGTTTGCCTTTTGCATCGCAAAGTCTTGCGTGAACATGGAGATCCTATATTTCCGATTTATGGTAAAATATAAAAGCTGTTATATCCTGTAAATGAGTACTAGAATAATGGCTAAATTAAATAAAAGGAAGGACCATCTGTTAGCAATCATCATTTCATTTGTGCCTTTTGCTGCAAATTACTTCTGCCAACTTACTGGGCTACCCTTAAAAGTATTTAAAATCTCTTTATTCTCTTACACTGGAATTAGTGGGAAAATAAAAGTTTGGCTTATAGGTGGTCTTAAAGGGATTCGTTCCTATTTTCCTTTTGTACCTGAAAATACGACACAAATAAGAAGTCATGAGAATTGGACGTTTTAAACTGGGGGGGACAAATGAACGGTAAAAAAAAAACAAACTTTTCCATCACAAAAACTGATAGTTACATTTTGAAATTAATTGAGCTTTTTTTTTGACACTTTTTTTCTAACTAGAATGCAACTAAATAGGAACTTTCATGGCCATTTTTGGAGAGATTTTCCAATTATTTGCTGGAAAGAAAATAAATAAATTCATGCTGTTGCCACACTTGCATGGTTATTTTTTTCCCCACCGTGCCCTGGCTTTGCTTTAAATGCCCACATGCCTAAATTAGATGGCACTTTTAAGTTGCCCATAATTCGGAAACTGGTTGTTTACAATAGGTGGTTCACTTTTTTTCTCCCAGCATCATCTTGGATCAGCTTGCCCTCCCGAATCCTTCTTAGGCGGTAAAATATTTGCCAGTGCATAGATGGAAGACGTATAAAGTTACCAGCAGAGGCAGAATAGTTTTATTAATACTGGGATATTACGAGGACATGTATTTCCCAGCCCTAGTGGGAAATATACACCCTCCCATTTAAGAGATGACATTACATACCGTTTTCTGGAGGAATTCATGTTCTGTGTTCGACAGTATTTTAAGTACCTCGTCATAAAAAATATATAAAAAAAAAACAACATTTTCTCCTCAATCTCAGTGCATTTGTTATGTTACAATGCCTACTTTCCCCACGCCTCCACAGGGGACGCCAAAAATACACCACTAAACTACAAAGCAGACATTAAAATAAGTAAGGACTTACTCCCTCATGGCCACTGGTGTGTCTCTGCTTGCATTAGCAACAAAGCATTATTATCCTTCCCTGTTTTCTACTCTGCTGGCTCTGAGAGGGACAAATGTAATATGCTGACAAAGGTGACATCACAAATAAAAAAAAAAAGAATATAAATGTTACCTTTCGGTTCACTGGTGATGGCTGTTGGATGAGAATCAGTGAGCCCTGGGCATGTGACTACACACTAACACGATTTTTACTCTTCGTTTTCCTGCTTTGACCCAACTGTCTGTGTCTAAGTGTGTTGGAGTCCTTGCTGTGCCGCTACTGGGTGATGTCTTGTAATGATCTGTGGGCATCTGCTCAGCAATATGCTAGTTTGAGAGGGATACGCTTGAAACCGAGGCGCTAAAATGGAAAGAGACATGACAATCTAGGCATTCGCTTATTTCTCATGTTTCCCTTTTTTTAAGTTTTGAACATCTCACATAGTACTCTTTAGTCTGACATCCAAACCAGACTGAAACCAAGAACTCACCCAAAAGTGATGGGGAGGGTCAGAGAGACAGCCATAGCAATTTTGGAGGATCTGCATAGGTCCACAGCTCAGGTGGGAGAATCTGTTGACAGCTTTATGATAAAGGTATTGTTGAAAGAAAGCCATAAAAGATTATTCCATTCATGGAACACCATAGACAGTAGAGAGGGTGCTCTAGTCAGACAAAACCAAAATGCAACTTTTTGGTTTACAAGCAGACTATGGTAAAACATGGAGGTGGTAGCATCATGCTGAGGGGATGCTTCTGGTTGAAATTTTTGGGGAAGAACTGAGCTAAACACAGGACAGTAAGTAGTGGTAGAAAACATTTTGAAGGGTGCAGGGCACCCATTAACTACAGTATTACAAATGAATTGTAGTTTTGTTTTTAGAGCATATGTGTATTACAATGGTCCAGTCAAAGCCCAGACTGAAATTCAGCTGAGAATTTATGGCCCAACTTGTCCACTATCAAAATCTTGTTTCTTCCTCTTCATAATTTTTTGACTACAGTTATCTTAAACTTCTCTTTTATATCAAATTAGAATAAAATGGTGTTTGGTGTTATATGTGAGAAAATGTAAAAGATTTCCAGAAAGTGTTGTATTTTAGTTCATCACGGACCATCTTGCTAACTGACTTTTGTTTGCCTGCAGCTGTAGGGGGATTTATTTTTCTTTTGGGTGGGGCGTGTGCTGAAATGAAAACACAAGCAGACCCTTGTTTAATTTAACTTTATTCCTTCGTCCTCTCTGTATCAAGCACTCCCACACACACACACTCACTCACAGCTGTCACAGTGGACAGCAGTAAGGCATGTGAACCACATGACCAGAATAGACAATCTGGGATCAGAGACATGGACACAGAATGTGAATTAAGCCCCGACTGCAAAGGAATTATTTTCAGTGTTTAGCTGGGAAGTGGAGTGGGTAAATGTGTGTTTGGCTAAAAGGAGTCATTCCTTTTTTTAACATGCCATCTCTGTCCCTGTGTTTCACTCGTTTTCTATCTGCTTTAATAGAAATGATCATTGTGCACTCTAAATGGACTTTGGTTGTAGTTGCGAGATTGAACAAGAGGCAGAGGGTATGTGACGGACAAGTTTAGGAGTCTCCTGCAGGCTCTTGCCGAATGTTCAGTGACGGGGGGTCTATCAGGGCTGGCTGGAGAGCTCTTCCCAGACTGTGTAGGAATGTTTGCTGGAATAATACGACAAACAAGTGCAAATATAGGTGTGTAAATTTAGAAATGTACTCAAGATGACTTTAAGATATTAAATTACCCTGTCTTGGGTTAAAATTGCAATATCTTGATATGAATTGGCTAAAGGACAAATTAACCCAGGTCGCTTTTGCCTGTTTTTTAGTTTCCTATAATTAGGATACAAAATAACTGACTTTACTATTAAATGGCAACACATAATTTCTCCCTCCTTTCTGGCGGGTCCCTTGTGATAACCTGTGTCAAAAGAGAAACCGTCGAGTGGTGATGATAGAGATTGAGATAAAGATACTGTAGAGATTTTAACTGATGAGTCACCCTAAAGGTCCACTAGCTCCTGGATCCTGGCTTCAGGTGTTAATTAGAGTGACATAGGAAAAAAAAGAAGATGCACAAGTAAAGAAAAGTGAGACAAAAAAAAAATCACCACAAAT